>NC_088876.1:6050391-6163737 GCF_032884065.1 Artemia franciscana
TAACGTTAATTCAAGGCAATTAAGGGGGGTGGGGGACAGAGAAAAGTTTTTTACGAAATCCAGAGAGAACAATTCTCTTGTTTTTTTTTGTTTTTTTTTTTTACTTTCTTTTACAAAAATACCCCAAAAAACACCCTCATTTGCAATAAAAATTGTCAATCCACCAGTCGACACCACTGGTATTGATCAAAAGCGCCAAATTCATGGAAACTAGGGGACAAGGCTGGACCCAATGAGCTAATCCCCGATATTTTTGTCCGACTCGTTAAAACGTAGCGCAATGCATTTAAACAAGTTTCCGATTTTTTTTTTTTTTTTTTTTTTTTTTTTTTTTTTTTTTTTTGTATTCCTTGCTCAAAATAGATTTGTAAACACACAGCCCAAGGGGAAGGGGAGAGGGGGCGAAATCCTGTATTCTCCAGATTCCAGGCAGGGGAATCTCGTTGTCTTTTCAATTTCTTTAACAAAAATACAAAGAAAAAAAAAAAGCCCTTTTTCAATGATAATACCACGAAGAGATTATTTTGAATCTAAGAGGAGGAATGCAGGAAAACATCTTGTAGAGAAAATTTCCTTCCCTGAATTAAAACAACTGGTTTTCCATATATACTACATGGTAACAATGCAAGTTTTATTAAGACATTATTAAATTTGCTTCAAATATGGAAACAAAAGCTGAATTTTCAATCACCTAAGAAAGATACACAGACACGAAACAGTAAGACTTTATCAAATAAATGATTGCTTACTTTATTGTATAAGTATTTGTCCTTTTCATTTGTCATTTACTTGAGTAATTCTATAATTCCATCTTCTTACTAACCATGTAGCCCAGAAGACTGTCTTGGAGAATAGATGGCCTTCAAGTAGAATTCCAGTTTTATAGGAGAATTTGATCAAAGCTTATTAAACAACTCTAAGGTTCGAAACCATAGAAAAGTAGGGTCGTAATTTGTTATGGAGCTGGAAGGTGCAACTGCCCCTCTCAAACCTTGTTTTCCCTCCCCCAAACCTCATTCCCCTACCCCCTTCTGAAATTTAGTTTCTTCCAAAATTGAGTCTAAACTAATATAAACCTATAAATTTAAGGATCTACAGAAACACATCTGTTTTTTTTCTTATTTTTTAAAGTAAACTTATAGCTCTTTTAGAGTACTAAATAGTGCCTCTGTGGTACCAAATGGCTTCTTTTTAGTTTTTACTGCTATTTTCACTTTATTTTGGACAAAGGGTTCCATCTTTGCTCCTCCATCCCCTTCAAGTTTGGATTTTGACGAAATTACGCCACTGTAGAAAAGCAAAAAAATGAAAAAAAAGTCTTATAAGATGAAGTCGAGCTAGAAGGACTTAGTAGAAAGAGTTAGTTTTGTTCACATTTCTTGAGCAATGCTTTGCCTTTTACTTTTTAGCCTAAATAAATTACGTGGCTATGCTCTAAGGATAATAAATCCAGATATAGTTACTTTTTAAGACGAAACAAAAGAGGACTAAATGTAGCTGGGACTTGAATCGCTTTTACACCATCTAAGGGCTTAACAAATAAATACAAGAATCATTTCCCTTCCAATTTCGTACAGGCCCATCACAAAGTCTTCTCCCTCTGGAGGCAAAATAGACTTGTGTAAAATTTAGGACGGTTCTGGAGGAAGGCCTGCAAAAGAAAAATGGGCCAGTCCTGACCACACCAATTCCTTGTGCCAAAATATGTTGTAGAATGTATTTCATTCATTTCAGACCGAGGAATCATTAGTTTAGCTGTTAGAATGCCATACTTCAGACTCCCCGAATGTATCAACGAAGATAAAACTTTGAGGTGGTAAATCACAGGGATTTTGTGTTATATTTGCATTTAGGCTCCAGGCTTCTCCTTCCTCACAGACCCGTTTCTTGGTATCCCTTCCCATGGGGAATCGCCTGTTGATTCTCTTTTCCCTTCACACAGAGAATTGTCTCTTGGATCGTGTTCTCCCGCCAGACTGAGTATTGTGTCTAGAAACCAATGGAGTCCCCAAATGAAAGGATTTGCCCCTGTAAGATCTCAAAACTCCTCATTTTAGAGGAATCCCCTAAACTGGAATGGAAATACGGGTCCTAAACGAGGGAGGAATGAGGGCCCTAAGAGATTTGGGAGTCGAGTCAAGAGCGCCTAGGACTTGGCACACTATTGCACCAAACCAAGAGTGCCTTCGAGCATCCCTTACCCGCTGAAAAGTAGCTTCCCTGGATGTAATCTGCAAAAGATAACAACAAACATCTAGCCAGCCACTTGTCAACTGAAGGGCTGTAGGCAACTAGGCGACTAACAACACTAATCACGTCTACTTCCCTATAAACATAGCTTATTTAGACACCCCTGGAAGTTGTGCCATATTTCACAATTACTGTCCCTTTTCACTATTTGCCCATAAGTTCACAATTGTTTTATATTTTTGAAAAGATTGGATTTTTGTTCATAAATGACTTCAATTATCTTGCATTTTCCAGGGTTACTTGTCTGACAACCCTAATATCTTGATAAGTAAGATAGTATCTATATAATATTAATATCTAGATAAGTAATCTTGAAATATTAAAACATACAACAATTGTGTAGACTAGTCTGCCTTTCGGCATTCAAAAATTTGTTAAGACTCATCAAGTGCCCCTCCCCACGGTAATCTTTAGTAAAAGGCGAAAGATTAACTCGATATGAGGAGAGGCCAGAGCTATGAAAATTGCTAGGTTGACTTGGGTATATAAAAATAAATCCCAGTAAATCCTCGTGGTTTTTTTTAACAAGGTTCGAAAGCAATAAGAAATTCAATGTTCAATCAAGTAAATACGGGCCAAAAAATCATATGATGCGAAAACATATTCAATGAACAGCAATTCATGGGCAACTTTAATGACATACTACTAAAACTACATCCGCAGAAAATAACATAAATATTCAGTAATCAGGCCCAAAAATAATTGTAATGTAGCTGACTGGTCGATCAATTGCTGTGGCCAAAGGCCCCCCTATTAAAATATTCCAAGAAGCTTAGCGGTAGTGAAGGAATTCTTAGGCTGATATGTTGCCAATACAATTGACTTGATGAAATGTGTGGTGACCAAGGGCAATTCACTTTTTAAGACAAGCCTTTGTGACTTAATTTAAATTTCAGCAATTGGATTCGATTCCTAGTTCAATTTAAAAATCAGTATTTGATAATTACTGAGTATTTTCAAAAACAAAATGCATCAGGAATTCAATCAGTTTAGGCAATTTAATTTAATTATGGCGACTGGTCATTGATTACCCATCATTTGTTTTAATACAAGACTAAGTAAAACAAAATGTGTTTATTTAAGAGATGTTCTAAATTACTTGGTTTAAACATTATCAATTTGCATACTTTTTCCTTTCAATTCACAAAATTGCAACATAGAGCGGGCTCAAAGGAAGAAACCTATTCAATGTGTGGACAGGGGTCCGCGCGAACGCAGTCCCCCACTACCAAAAATTACGCTGTTGAGTTACCCCATTTGGGGTAATCACAGGGGTCAGCCAATCCGAAGTGCAATGGAAAGGCCTCACCCTGGGAGCGCCTCCTTCATGATCAAGGCAGCTCCCAGCCAGGTAAGTATGAATTGTTCAAAACTAACATTTTCCTAATGTCTTTCGACATAAATCCGGTTGCTTTGAATGCCACTCAGAAACTCTAATTCATTAAACAGATGCAGCTTTACAAAACTTTTTTCACAGCAGTGAATCAAGTCTCTGAATTGTTTTTGAAAATAGGAATGCCCCATTTCATTTTCATATGCAAACCTCTAGATCGTTTAAATGCAAGTTTACCTTTTTGAGAAAAGAAAATCAGGGGTTTCTCACTCTCTTATCAATTTGACTGAAAAGTTGAAACTCTAATTTCTGAGAACCCAGTGACCGTTCTACTGACTTTGCCAATTATTTTCTCTCTAACAATCATAGAGGGGGGGGGAGGGGCTTTAGTCATTACTACTATCAACAACTCACCGCAGAACCAAGCCGCCTGAGGCCAAAAACAATCGCTTCAGCCATTTTATCGAATATTGGCTCAATTTAAATTCAGCAGTTTTATAATTACGAACTATTTTCGATAAAGATGCATGGGGACTTGGATCCAGCTTGGGCACTTTAAATTAATTATGGCGTCCACCCATTGGCTTTTTCACCATTAATTTTTTGTAAATTTTATACAGTGTTTCTTCTTTTTCTCATATGGAAAAGAAAATGATTTTCAATGTATTCAAGGAATAAGTAACTAACGGCAGGGTCTCTCTTCACTTTGAATAACATATTGTACCCACTATTGATAAGGGTTCATGGACTTTGGTTTCCCCTCGAAAGGGGTGCGCCGATCCCGGAGGTACTGCAATACCGGGCCAACGCGTGAAGGGAGCGGAGCAAGCCCCGACATCCCTCCGGTTTCCAAAAATCAGTTTAATATTCTGGGCCCCATGTAGGGGCCGTATCAGATATTAAGCTGATAAGAACAGATACTACACTTTGATCTTAGCCAAAAGGCCGAGAAGCGATAATTTAACAAGGATTGTCAAAACAATTATAAGAATACGAGTAACAAAGTTTGTCACAAAATTTATTTCGGTTGCAATTCTCAAATAATATTCAATTAACTTATCACTTTGTTTTTAGATTTTGTAAACAGTACGAAACATTTCCCATTATATCAAAGTTTATCTCCAAATTTTAATGGTAAACGGTAAATTTTCCAATCAAGACTTGGACAAAATTGTCACTCAAAAAGCCAAAATTAGAAAGATAACACCTTAAATCAGAGATAATATTCTCTTGGCCCTTTAGCTGACAATGATCGGAACCAGCATTGATGAATAACGTTAATTCAAGGCAATTAAGGGGGGTGGGGGACAGAGAAAAGTTTTTTACGAAATCCAGAGAGAACAATTCTCTTGTTTTTTTTGTTTTTTTTTTTTACTTTCTTTTACAAAAATACCCCAAAAAACACCCTCATTTGCAATAAAAATTGTCAATCCACCAGTCGACACCACTGGTATTGATCAAAAGCGCCAAATTCATGGAAACTAGGGGACAAGGCTGGACCCAATGAGCTAATCCCCGATATTTTTGTCCGACTCGTTAAAACGTAGCGCAATGCATTTAAACAAGTTTCCGATTTTTTTTTTTTTTTTTTTTTTTTTTTTTTTTTTTTTTTTGTATTCCTTGCTCAAAATAGATTTGTAAACACACAGCCCAAGGGGAAGGGGAGAGGGGGCGAAATCCTGTATTCTCCAGATTCCAGGCAGGGGAATCTCGTTGTCTTTTCAATTTCTTTAACAAAAATACAAAGAAAAAAAAAAAGCCCTTTTTCAATGATAATACCACGAAGAGATTATTTTGAATCTAAGAGGAGGAATGCAGGAAAAACATCTTGTAGAGAAAATTTCCTTCCCTGAATTAAAACAACTGGTTTTCCATATATACTACATGGTAACAATGCAAGTTTTATTAAGACATTATTAAATTTGCTTCAAATATGGAAACAAAAGCTGAATTTTCAATCACCTAAGAAAGATACACAGACACGAAACAGTAAGACTTTATCAAATAAATGATTGCTTACTTTATTGTATAAGTATTTGTCCTTTTCAT
This sequence comes from Artemia franciscana, assembly GCF_032884065.1. Lineage (NCBI taxonomy): Eukaryota > Metazoa > Arthropoda > Branchiopoda > Anostraca > Artemiidae > Artemia > Artemia franciscana. Next base: position 6,056,024 of record NC_088876.1, read on the forward strand.
TTGTCATTTACTTGAGTAATTCTATAATTCCATCTTCTTACTAACCATGTAGCCCAGAAGACTGTCTTGAAGAATAGATGGCCTTCAAGTAGAATTCCAGTTTTATAGGAGAATTTGATCAAAGCTTATTAAACAACTCTAAGGTTCGAAACCATAGAAAAGTAGGGTCGTAATTTGTTATGGAGCTGGAAGGTGCAACTGCCCCTCTCAAACCTTGTTTTCCCCTCCCCCAAACCTCATTCCCCTACCCCCTTCTGAAATTTAGTTTCTTCCAAAATTGAGTCTAAACTAATATAAACCTATAAATTTAAGGATCTACAGAAACACATCTGTTTTTTTTCTTATTTTTTAAAGTAAATTTATAGCTCTTTTAGAGTACTAAATAGTGCCTCTGTGGTACCAAATGGCTTCTTTTTAGTTTTTACTGCTATTTTCACTTTATTTGGACAAAGGGTTCCATCTTTGCTCCTCCATCCCTTCAAGTTTGGATTTTGACGAAATTACGCCACTGTAGAAAAGTAAAAAAAATGAAAAAAAAAGTCCTATAAGATGAAGTCGAGCTAGAAGGACTTAGTAGAAAGAGTTAGTTTTGTTCACATTTCTTGAGCAATGCTTTGCCTTTTACTTTTTAGCCTAAATAAATTACGTGGCTATGCTCTAAGGATAATAAATCCAGATATAGTTACTTTTTAAGACGAAACAAAAGAGGACTAAATGTAGCTGGACTTGAATCGCTTTTACACCATCTAAGGGCTTAACAAATAAATACAAGAATCATTTCCCTTCCAATTTCGTACAGGCCCATCACAAAGTCTTCTCCCTCTGGAGGCAAAATAGACTTGTGTAAAATTTAGGACGGTTCTGGAGGAAGGCCTGCAAAAGAAAAATGGGCCAGTCCTGACCACACCAATTCCTTGTGCCAAAATATGTTGTAGAATGTATTTCATTCATTTCAGACCGAGGAATCATTAGTTTAGCTGTTAGAATGCCATACTTCAGACTCCCCGAATGTATCAACGAAGATAAAACTTTGAGGTGGTAAATCACAGGGATTTTGTGTTATATTTGCATTTAGGCTCCAGGCTTCTCCTTCCTCACAGACCCGTTTCTTGGTATCCCTTCCCATGGGGAATCGCCTGTTGATTCTCTTTTCCCTTCACACAGAGAATTGTCTCTTGGATCGTGTTCTCCCGCCAGACTGAGTATTGTGTCTAGAAACCAATGGAGTCCTCAATGAAAGGATTTGCCCCTGTAAGATCTCAAAACTCCTCATTTTAGAGGAATCCCCTAAACTGGAATGGAAATACGGGTCCTAAACGAGGGAGGAATGAGGGCCCTAAGAGATTTGGGAGTCGAGTCAAGAGCGCCTAGGACTTGGCACACTATTGCACCAAACCAAGAGTGCCTTCGAGCATCCCTTACCCGCTGAAAAGTAGCTTCCCTGGATGTAATCTGCAAAAGATAACAACAAACATCTAGCCAGCCACTTGTCAACTGAAGGGCTGTAGGCAACTAGGCGACTAACAACACTAATCACGTCTACTTCCCTATAAACATAGCTTATTTAGACACCCCTGGAAGTTGTGCCATATTTCACAATTACTGTCCCTTTTTACTATTTGCCCATAAGTTCACAATTTGTTTTATATTTTTGAAAAGATTGGATTTTTGTTCATAAATGACTTCAATTATCTTGCATTTTCCAGGGTTACTTGTCTGACAACCCTAATATCTTGATAAGTAAGATAGTATCTATATAATATTAATATCTAGATAAGTAATCTTGAAATATTAAAACATACAACAATTGTGTAGACTAGTCTGCCTTTCGGCATTCAAAAATTTGTTAAGACTCATCAAGTGCCCCTCCCCACGGTAATCTTTAGTAAAAGGCGAAAGATTAACTCGATATGAGGAGAGGCCAGAGCTATGAAAATTGCTAAGGTTGACTTGGGTATATAAAAATAAATCCTAGTAAATCCTCGTGGTTTTTTTTAACAAGGTTCGAAAGCAATAAGAAATTCAATGTTCAATCAAGTAAATACGGGCCAAAAAATCATATGATGCGAAAACATATTCAATGAACAGCAATTCATGGGCAACTTTAATGACATACTACTAAAACTACATCCGCAGAAAATAACATAAATATTCAGTAATCAGGCCCAAAAATAATTGTAATGTAGCTGACTGGTCGATCAATTGCTGTGGCCAAAGGCCCCCCTATTAAAATATTCCAAGAAGCTTAGCGGTAGTGAAGGAATTCTTAGTCTGATATGTTGCCAATACAATTGACTTGATGAAATGTGTGGTGACCAAGGGCATTTCACTTTTTAAGACTAGCCTTTGTGACTTAATTTAAATTTCAGCATTTGGATTCGATTCCTAGTTCAATTTAAAAATCAGTATTTGATAATTACGGAGTATTTTCAAAAACAAAATGCATCAGGAATTCAATCAGTTTAGGCAATTTAATTTAATTATGGCGACTGGTCATTGATACCCCATCATTTGCTTTAATACAAGACTAAGAAAAACAAAATGTGTTTATTTAAGAGATGTTCTAAATTACTTGGTTTAAACATTATCAATTTACATACTTTTTCCTTTCAATTCACAAAATTGCAACATAGAGCGGGCTCAAAGGAAGAAACCTATTCAATGTGTGGACAGGGGTCCGCGCGAACGCAGTCCCCCACTACCAAAAATTACGCTGTTGAGTTACCCCCATTTGGGGTAATCACAGGGGTCAGCCAATCCGAAGTGCAATGGAAAGGCCTCACCCTGGGAGCGCCTCCTTCATGATCAAGGCAGCTCCCCAGCCAGGTAAGTATGAATTGTTCAAAACTAACATTTTCCTAATGTCTTTCGACATAAATCCGGTTGCTTTGAATGCCACTCAGAAACTCTAATTCATTAAACAGATGCAGCTTTACAAAACTTTTTTCACAGCAGTGAATCAAGTCTCTGAATTGTTTTTGAAAATAGGAATGCCCCATTTCATTTTCATATGCAAGCCTCTAGATCGTTTAAATGCAAGTTTACCTTTTTGAGAAAAGAAAATCAGGGGTTTCTCACTCTCTTATCAATTTGACTGAAAAGTTGAAACTCTAATTTCTGAGAACCCAGTGACCGTTCTACTGACTTTGCCAATTATTTTCTCTCTAACAATCATAGAGGGGGGGGAGGGGCTTTAGTCATTACTACTATCAACAACTCACCGCAGAACCAAGCCGCCTGAGGCCAAAAACAATCGCTTCAGCCATTTTATCGAATATTGGCTCAATTTAAATTTCAGCAGTTTATAATTACGAACTATTTTCGATAAAGATGCATGGGGACTTGGATCCAGCTTGGGCACTTTAAATTAATTATGGCGTCCACCCATTGGCTTTTTCACCATTAATTTTTGTAAATTTTATACAGTGTTTCTTCTTTTTCTCATATGGAAAAGAAAATGATTTTCAATGTATTCAAGGAAGAAGTAACTAACGGCAGGGTCTCTCTTCACTTTGAATAACATATTGTACCCACTATTGATTAGGGTTCATGGACTTTGGTTTCCCCTCGAAAGGGGTGCGCCGATCCCGGAGGTACTGCAATACCGGGCCAACGCGTGAAGGGAGCGGAGCAAGCCCCGACATCCCTCCGGTTTCCAAAAATCAGTTTAATATTCTGGGCCCCATGTAGGGGCCGTATCAGATATTAAGCTGATAAGAACAGATACTACACTTTGATCTTAGCCAAAAGGCCGAGAAGCGATAATTTAACAAGGATTGTCAAAACAATTATAAGAATACGAGTAACAAAGTTTGTCACAAAATTTATTTCGGTTGCAATTCTCAAATAATATTCAATTAACTTATCACTTTGTTTTTAGATTTTTGTAAACAGTACGAAACATTTCCCATTATATCAAAGTTTATCTCCAAATTTTAATGGTAAACGGTAAATTTTCCAATCAAGACTTGGACAAAATTGTCACTCAAAAAGCCAAAATTAGAAAAGATAACACCTTAAATCAGAGATAATATTCTCTTGGCCCTTTAGCTGACAATGATCGGAACCAGCATTGATGAATAACGTTAATTCAAGGCAATTAAGGGGGGTGGGGGACAGAGAAAAGTTTTTTACGAAATCCAGAGAGAACAATTCTCTTGTTTTTTTTTGTTTTTTTTTTTTACTTTCTTTTACAAAAATACCCCAAAAAACACCCTCATTTGCAATAAAAATTGTCAATCCACCAGTCGACACCACTGGTATTGATCAAAAGCGCCAAATTCATGGAAACTAGGGGACAAGGCTGGACCCAATGAGCTAATCCCCGATATTTTTGTCCGACTCGTTAAAACGTAGCGCAATGCATTTAAACAAGTTTCCGATTTTTTTTTTTTTTTTTTTTTTTTTTTTTTTTTTTTTTTTTGTATTCCTTGCTCAAAATAGATTTGTAAACACACAGCCCAAGGGGAAGGGGAGAGGGGGCGAAATCCAGTATTCTCCAGATTCCAGGCAGGGGAATCTCGTTGTCTTTTCAATTTCTTTAACAAAAATACAAAGAAAAAAAAAAACAAGCCCTTTTTCAATGATAATACCACGAAGAGATTATTTTGAATCTAAGAGGAGGAATGCAGGAAAAACATCTTGTAGAGAAAATTTCCTTCCCTGAATTAAAACAACTGGTTTTCCATATATACTACATGGTAACAATGCAAGTTTTATTAAGACATTATTAAATTTGCTTCAAATATGGAAACAAAAGCTGAATTTTCAATCACCTAAGAAAGATACACAGACACGAAACAGTAAGACTTTATCAAATAAATGATTGCTTACTTTATTGTATAAGTATTTGTCCTTTTCATTTGTCATTTACTTGAGTAATTCTATAATTCCATCTTCTTACTAACCATGTAGCCCAGAAGACTGTCTTGAAGAATAGATGGCCTTCAAGTAAAATTCCATTTTTATAGGAGAATTTGATCAAAGCTTATTAAACAACTCTAAGGTTCGAAACCATAGAAAAGTAGGGTCGTAATTGGTTATAGAGCTGGAAGGTGCAACTGCCCCTCCCAAACCTTGTTTTTCCCCTCCCCCAAACCTCATTCCCCTACCCCCTTCTGAAATTTAGTTTCTTCCAAAATTGAGTCTAAACTAATATAAACCTATAAATTTAAGGATCTACAGAAACACATCTGTTTTTTTTCTTATTTTTTAAAGTAAATTTATAGCTCTTTTAGAGTACTAAATAGTGCCTCTGTGGTACCAAATGGCTTCTTTTTAGTTTTTACTGCTATTTTCACTTTATTTTGGACGAAGGGTTCCATCTTTGCTCCTCCATCCCCTTCAAGTTTGGATTTTGACGAAATTACGCCACTGTAGAAAAGTAAAAAAAATGAAAAAAAAAGTCCTATAAGATGAAGTCGAGCTAGAAGGACTTAGTAGAAAGAGTTAGTTTTGTTCACATTTCTTGAGCAATGCTTTGCCTTTTACTTTTTAGCCTAAATAAATTACGTGGCTATGCTCTAAGGATAATAAATCCAGATATAGTTACTTTTTAAGACGAAACAAAAGAGGACTAAATGTAGCTGGGACTTGAATCGCTTTTACACCATCTAAGGGCTTAACAAATAAATACAAGAATCATTTCCCTTCCAATTTCGTACAGGCCCATTGGCCCATCACAAAGTCTTCTCCCTCTGGAGGCAAAATAGACTTGTGTAAAATTTAGGACGGTTCTGGAGGAAGGCCTGCAAAAGAAAAATGGGCCAGTCCTGACCACACCAATTCCTTGTGCCAAAATATGTTGTAGAATGTATTTCATTCATTTCAGACCGAGGAATCATTAGTTTAGCTGTTAGAATGCCATACTTCAGACTCCCCGAATGTATCAACGAAGATAAAACTTTGAGGTGGTAAATCACAGGGATTTTGTGTTATATTTGCATTTAGGCTCCAGGCTTCTCCTTCCTCACAGACCCGTTTCTTGGTATCCCTTCCCATGGGGAATCGCCTGTTGATTCTCTTTTCCCTTCACACAGAGAATTGTCTCTTGGATCGTGTTCTCCCGCCAGACTGAGTATTGTGTCTAGAAACCAATGGAGTCCCCAAATGAAAGGATTTGCCCCTGTAAGATCTCAAAACTCCTCATTTTAGAGGAATCCCCTAAACTGGAATGGAAATACGGGTCCTAAACGAGGGAGGAATGAGGGCCCTAAGAGATTTGGGAGTCAAGAGCGCCTAGGACTTGGCACACTATTGCACCAAACCAAGAGTGCCTTCGAGCATCCCTTACCCGCTGAAAAGTAGCTTCCCTGGATGTAATCTGCAAAAGATAACAACAAACATCTAGCCAGCCACTTGTCAACTGAAGGGCTGTAGGCAACTAGGCGACTAACAACACTAATCACGTCTACTTCCCTATAAACATAGCTTATTTAGACACCCGTGGAAGTTGTGCCATATTTCACAATTACTGTCCCTTTTTACTATTTGCCCACAAGTTCACAATTTGTTTTATATTTTTGAAAAGATTGGATTTTGGTTCATAAATGACTTCAATTATCTTGCATTTTCCAGGGTTACTTGTCTGACAACCCTAATATCTTGATAAGTAAGATAGTATCTATATAATATTAATATCTAGATAAGTAATCTTGAAATATTAATACATACAACAATTGTGTAGACTAGTCTGCCTTTCGGCATTCAAAAATTTGTTAAGACTCATCAAGTGCCCCTCCCCACGGTAATCTTTAGTAAAAGGCGAAAGATTAACTCGATATGAGGAGAGGCCAGAGCTATGAAAATTGCTAAGGTTGACTTGGGTATATAAAAATAAATCCTAGTAAATCCTCGTGGTTTTTTTTAACAAGGTAAAATAGTATCTAAATAATATTATATTCCAATCAAGACTTGGACAAAATTGTCACTCAAAAAGCCAAAATCAGAAAAGATAACACCATAAATCAGAGATAATATTCTCTTGGCCCTTTACCTGACAACGATCGGAGCCAGCATTGATGAATAACGTTAATTCACGGCAATTAAGGGGGTAGGGGACAGAGAAAAGTTTTTTTCGAAATCCAGAGAGAACAATTCTCTTGTTTTTTTACTTTCTTTTACAAAAATACCCCAAAAAACACCCTCATTTGCAATAAATTGTCAATCCACCAGTCGACACCACTGGTATTGATCAAAAGCGCCAATTGATGGAAACTAGGGGACAAAGCTAGACCCAATGAACTAATCACCGATATTTTTGTCCGACTCGTTAAAACGTAGCGCAATGCATGTAAACAAGTTTCTGATGTTTTTTTTTTTTTAATTTAACAACGATTGTAAAAGCTATTATAAGAATACGAGTAACAAAGTTTGTCACAAAATTTATTTCGGTTGCAATTCTCAAATAACATTCAATTAACTTATCACTTTGTTTTTAGATTTTCGTAAACAGTACGAAACATTTCCCATCATATAAAAAGTTTATCTCCAAATTTTAATGGTAAATGGAAAATTTTCCAATCAAGACTTGGACATAATTGTCACTCAAAAAGTCAAAATCAGAAAAGATAACACCTTAAATCAGAGATAATATTCTTTTGGCCCTTTAGCTGACAATGATCGGAACCAGCATTGATGAATAACGTTAATTCACGGCCATTAAGGGGGTGGGGGGACAGAGAAAAGTTTTTTTTCGAAATCCAGAGAGAACAATTCTCTTGTTTTTTTTTACTTTCTTTTACAAAAATACCCCAAAAAACACCCTCATTTGCAATAAAAATTGTCAATCCACCAGTCGACACCACTGGTATTGATCAAAAGTGCCAATTCATGGAAACTAGGGGACAAGGCTGGACCCAATGAGCTAATCCCCGATATTTTTGTCCGACTCGTTAAAACGTAGCGCAATGCATTTAAACAAGTGTCCGATGATTTTTTTTTTTGTTTTTTTGTTGTTTTTTTTGTATTCCTTGCTCAAAATAGATTTGTAAACACAGCCCAAGGGGAAGGGGAGAGGGGGCGAAAGAGTGTTCTCCAGATTCCAGGCAGGGGAAGTTCGTTGTCTTTTCAATTTTTTTAGCAAAAATACAAAGAAAAAAAAAACAAGCCCTTTTTCAATGATAATACCACGAAGAGATTTTTTTGAATCTAAGAGGAGGAATGCAGGAAAAACATCTTGTAGAGAAAATTTCCTTCCCTGAATTAAAACAACTGGTTTTCCATATATGCTACATGGTAGCGATGCAAGTTATATTGAGACATTATCAAATTTGCTTCAAATATGAACAAAAGCTGAACTTTCAATCACCTAAAAAAGATACACAGACACGAAACAGTGAGACTTTATCACATAAATGATTGCTTATTTTATTTTACAAGTATTTCTCCTTTTCATTTGTCATTTATTTGATTAATTCTATATTTCCAGCTTGGAATTAATTATATTATTAATTAATATAATTCTATAATTATATTGTGGGGTTGATTAATTCTATAATTCCATCTTATTACTAACAATGTCTACAAATCATAAACAAAAATCTACCGATTTTTTCTTATGATTTTCCTGCTCTACTTAACCATCTACAAATATTTTTCCAGTCTTGCTTAGCACAGTCGTTTGTTCCTGATAGTTTCCTTTGTGGCCGTGTAACGTCTATTCAAAAGCGAGGCAAGGACTCTACGTCATGTGTGAATTATCGTCCCATTACAGTATCGTGTTTCTTAAGTAAGTTGCTTGAACATTTGTTACTACCAGAAATTGAGTCGAATTGTGATTTTACGCCTTTTCAAATTGGTTTTCGGAAAAGTTTCGGTTGCTCCCATGCACATCATGTTTTAAGCCGACTCATGAAAGATGCCGTAAAAACTAAAATATCTTTATACTGTCTTACTGTTGATATTTCTGGAGCTTTCGACAATATTTTGCACTCTCAGGCTCTATTTCCCCTTGCGTCTTCAGGCGTTAACCCTTCCGTATTAAGTTTATTGTCTTCTTGGTATTCAAAGTCTAAAATTCAAGTTACCTGGAATGGCCAAATATCTGACCCGGTAAAAATTAATAAGGGAGATCGGCAAGGTGCCATATTGTCTCCTAGTATATTTAAATGCGTGCTTGCATCGTGCCTGCGTCCCCTTAGAAGTTCTGTTTTTTACGGTAATATTGGTCTGTCTTTTATTGCATATGCAGATGACGTTCTTCTTGTTGCCCGGACTCGCTTTGGATTGCTTTCTAATTTTACTATATTAACCAATGAACTATCTAAGATTGGACTGTCAGTTAATGTGTCTAAATGCGAGTTTATTTTTTTTAATAGCCCTTATGCGGTGGCTCCATTTGTTGCTGGGATTGCAGTTCTACCATGTTTTTCTTTAGTTAGTTGGCTTGGTCTGTGTTTCGGCCCAACACTTTCCACTACCTGTTCATCCCTAGTGGATCATGCCGTGAAAAACCTACGCGTCGCTTACGGAAAAATATCCCCAAACAAAAGCCGTTACAACCGCAACGGTTTGTGCATGATTTATAACGCTTATTGTGCCCCTGCGCTTTTGTTTTTATCAGGCATGGCTCATCTGTTTCGTAAGAAAGACGACATGCTCTACGTACGGCTTATTTCAGATATTGCAAATTCCTCCTCCGGCTTCCTAGATGGCATCGAAACAAAAAAATAATTTCTCAATTTGGTTTAATTGATGTGCCTTCTCGGATTCGGTCTTCCAGTGATGATTTATGTAAAAAGACTATCAACTTTATTCATGTTTATGACCCTCTGCAGCCTTTTTCCCCTATTTGTACTGGTTAATTAGTCCATGTTGTCTTTTGTTAGTTTGATTTTTTTTTCTTCGCTGTTTATCATTTTTGTTTTTGTTTATTTATAATACTCCGTGCTTTGTGTTTTTTATACTTTTACGGGTAATAAAGTTCATTCATTCATTCATTCAATGTAGCCTGAAGACTGTCGTGAAGAATAGATAACCTTCAAGTATAATTCTAGTTTTATAGAAGAATTTGATCTAAGCTTATTAAACAACTCTAAGGTTCGAATCATAGAAAAGTAGGGACGTAATTTGCTATGGAGCTAACTACAGGTGGGGTCTCTCTTAAATTCGACTAGTGTATTATACGTATAATTGATTAGGGTTCATTGACTTTGGTTTCCCCTCGAAAGGGGTGCACCGATCCCGGAGGTACTTTACCAGTAGCTGATATTAATTTTCCTCCCTGGAGCCCTGTTCCAGTGTCCCTGTCCGAAGATAAAAATTGTAAGAGCCACCCATCTCTCTTCCGCCGTCTTTTTTTAGTGCACCACACCCAAGCAAAAATCTATCATCAATGTTCAACAGGTACAGCTCAAAAATTGACAAACCCTTCCCGATCACGAACTCTTCTCCCTTATTCTTTGTTACCTCCTCCCCCTCCTCGCATACAGAAGTCCTATTTCCTCCTCCCTCACAGTATGCTGCCCTATATCCTCCTTACTCTGCCGCAAACCAACAATTTTTTTGACGGACATGAATCACTATTCCCAACCAGCCTCCCTTTCCCAGCACTTTACGAAACCCCATCCCCAGCCCATTCGTTTTATCCCTCGTGCCTACCCTGTCAACCTGACTCAGGTCTGGGACTTCTTGCATTCAATAATTGTCTTGTAATAAATCCTAATTGTTCTCCTCGTGCTTCGTCCATATCATTGCCCATCTCCCACCTCCAAATCCCCAAGGGAATTCTTTCTCTTACTCTAATAATTTGTCTATCGATGTTGACTCTAATAGTTATCCCAAAAAAGTCAAATGTGCTCCCTCATTCCCTTGTTCTGACTACATTAATCTGGCCCCCGCTACGAATCCCACCACACCTCCTGTACCTATTTGTAATTTAAATAAAGCTATGTGTATGGTACCTTTCCAGGTACCTTTCCAGGTCGTTTTAAATTTCCCATACTTTTGTTAAGCAACGCTGAAAGTCTTAACTTTGAAAAACTTAATGAATTAGACTCCTTTTCTAAAATATATAGATCAGACATAATCGCTATTACTGAAATACACGCTCAAAATTCACACATGTTAAAACTGAATATTTTCTCCCAGTTTATTAAACTCAGACCCAAAACCCACCCTCTGGGTAAGAAAGGGGGTGGAATTCTTTTCTTGGTCCGTAATGATTTTTATCCTTCAGAAATATTAGTTCCTTGTTTAACTCTTTTTGATGAAATTTTGTGGGTTTGTCTTCGACCTAAGGTCCACATCCTCTCAATTTGATTGTCCTGTGTTGTTTTTACTACCCTCCCGGGCAGAGAGCGGCTGAAAAAATTAATTTTATTGAAAAATCACATGGCAGTGCTGACTATGTACTATCTAGATACCCAAATACTGGAATTTTCCTCTTAGGTGATGCAAACGAATTAAAAATTGAATCCACATGTAATAATTTGAGTCTAAAACAAATTTTTAAAAGTCCCTTCTACCAAAGGCAATTCTACTCTTGATTTAATATGCACCAATATGTCAAATTTCTACACACCCGTCACCGTTCTCCCCCCTCTCGGAGGTAGTTACCACTTTAGACTACTCCTTTCTCCACTAGCTACAGTTAAACATTCCTTTACTATTACTTAAACCGTCTTTAGACCTCTAATTGACTCAGGACTCTACAATTTTGGCTCTTGGATCACTAGTGAAAGCTGGTCCCCTATGTACCAAACAAATGATGTCAATTGCAAGGCTTTGTCCCTCCAAAATTTATTGAGGAGCAATTATGAAGCCCATTTTCCGGTGAAAAAATTAAAATATGCTCTTCCGTGTAATCCTTACGTTACTGCGACTTTTAAAAAACTAATAAGGAAAGAAATCAATTTGTTCAAGCAAGGACGTATCACAGAGGCTAATAATCTAAGAAAGTTCCTAAAGAGAAAATTGAGAAAGAAAGCTTCTGAGTATTGCAATAGTAAAGTTAAGGATCTGTATTCTAACAAACCTAAACAATGCTACAGGAAAAGTAAAGAGATTTGGGAAAAAACCCTGTTGAAGTTAATTTTTCTCTCCCAGAGCCCCCTTATAAGATAGCCAACGATTAAACCTGTATCTTGTGTCCATAGTACAAAGTCTCCCCCCTTTCACTGGCTCAGGTCAAACTATTCCTCCCTCCGCCTCTTTCCCCCAAATTTCTCCCTCTGATGTTATAAATAAAATCCGGAAGCTAAAAAAATCAAGTACTTGCCCATTAGACATCCCAATTGACTTGATTAAAGTCTTTTCAGACACAATTGCTGGACCTTTATCTGATATTTTTAACCAAATTACAAAATCTGGTAAATTCTCAAGTTGCTGGAAACTAGGTTTTGTAACACCCACCCCAAAGAAATCTTCCAGTCTGACTATAACCAACATGCGTCCTATTCCACTCACTCCAGTTTTTTCTAAGCTTTACGAAGGGTTCCTTTGTTACTGGCTTAAAATTAAAATTATACCACGCATTGACACCCGACAGTTTGGTAATTTAAGAAAAACCTCCACCACCCATTACCTTGTACATGTGGTTTACACCATCCTAAGTGAACCAGAGAAACCAAATGTTTGGCTAAACGTGGTTTTAGTCGATTTCCAAAAAGCCTAATTGGTTTACTGGAGAATAACTTTGAAATTGACCCACTATTAGTAAATATTGTTATATCGTTCCTTTCAAACAGATCACAAGTTGTAAAATACAAAAATACTTACTCTAATCCCCTCCCTAGGTACTGTGGAATACCTCAAGGAACCTTATTGGGACCACTCTTATTTCTTGTTATGATTAACGAAACTAGCAAGGAATTCCCCCAAAGATGCAAATATGTAGATGACTTGTCGATCCTTGAAGTATGTCATAGGAATATTAAAAGTGACTCCGTTGAAATGCTAACCCAATGTTCGGATGAATCTAAGAATCTAAATATGACAGTAAATCCCACTAAATCACAGATAATGACGATCAACTTCTTGAAATCTACTCCCGTTTTTTTGCGACCCGATCCCACCCGAAATGCTAGTGAAACATGTTAAACTCCTTGGTGTCACAATTTCTAATGATCTTAAGTGGGACACATATGTTTCCAACATTGTTAAACAAGCAAATGTTTCACTATCCATGTTTAAGCTGCTAAACAAATTTAACTGTCCTAAGATACATTCCCTCCGTGTTTACTTATCCTTTATCAGGCCGTTATTGGAATATGCATGTCCGGTCTGGCATTCGCAACTTTCAAGTGAACTTAGTGACAAAATTGAGTCGGTCCAAAAGCGTTCGCTCAGGATCATTTACAATGAAGACAAAATTCCATGCTCCTTCCTCCTTAAAGTTGCATGCATTACCACCTTAAAAGAAACGAGGGAAAAAATTTGCCTGTTTTTCGCTAAATCAGTCATTTCCAATCCCCGTACTGAGGACTTACTCCCTGATTTTCACAATCCCATTAGAATCCAACTCCCCCGGTCGGCCTCCTTAGCAATCCCAACTTACTCTCCGATCCATGCTGTTAATGAGAGGTTTCGTAAAAGTTTTATCCCCTTTATTCGGGAACCCCTTAATAATAATCTGCAAAAAAGAATAGATTAAACAAGGATAGTCCGAAAAAGGTTATTACGTTTGCTGATACTTGTCCTTGTCTGCCCCAGCCTCCACAAATTACTCCCCCACGTTGTTTATCGGGCAATGACCTGGCGAAGATGAATGATGGAAAGCAGATCATCCCCTCTAGCTCCAAACCTTCCGAATACTAATGATCATCACGAAGTCAGTAAATCTAATGCCTCCTGCCAGATAGAAACTGCTACTTATGTCACTAGTTTTTCCAACCCCTTATTGGACTTGTCACTCCTTTCCCTTGCATCAATGAAAGATAAATTGGAATTATTAAGCAAGAAAATATCTGCAATCATAGACCTTAGGTCAAGTCTAAGTGAAACCCCTCCAAAGTCATCCGATGTTAATGAGGATCGAAATCAGGAAATAATCAATAATAAATCTCATCCTGAAAAATATTCAAATGTTTCTTATAACAAAGAGAAGACAAAACAAACTTGTATTTTCAAAAAGTTCATTTACTTTGGTGATAACATGATTAAAAGTTCATCTGAATTAGATAACACAAAGTCGAATTCTAATGAATGCGAACTTTAGGTGAAGACTAATAAGATAGCAGTCATGAATTGACTACAGATGAAGGTATTTGCAAATATGAAAATATCAGCAAGTTTGCAAAAGTTCTAATATTCCAATTATTGGATCAAAAAGTTTTTTTTAGCAAGTTTGGAAGTTGTCGTTGCTTTGGTTGTGACCGGATTCATTTGAATCATGGTTATGGCACATTCAAAAGACGTTTTATCTCTTCAACTGTTAAACTCTCTCCCGATTATTATCACTATGAACATTGATCAGCCAAAAAACAAAGTTATCGAAACCAGCCCACAATTCCTACCAGCCCTAAAAGGCAACATGAATCCGAATTTCCAACGGCACCAAACAAGCCCATTTAGAAGACCTCCATGTTACGTACCCGCTCCCTTCCATTTCAATTGCCAAATCAGTCCATCTCCTCAGTCTTGTTATTTGCATAAAATGAACAGAAGAATCTACAATGCCTATCCCATAGCAAATCAAGAAACCCTGGTATGATACATCACTTTTTTTCCAACTCATTTCCTAGAATCCTTCTTGCAAATGTAAGGTCACTGGTAAATAAAATAGATGAACTACAAATTATTCTTGACAAAATCAGATTGATATTGCTTGCCTTACCGAAACGTGGTCTGCCACTGAAGATTTTTGCTCGATTCCTAATTATGACTCCCAATTTGAGCCAATATTGGACAAAGATGGTATTCCTCTATCTCATGGTGGAGGAGTGGCTTTTTTTGTCGGTGTACTCTCCGAAATTGAATTCTATAATTTTCTGAAGTAAAAAACAACTCCAAAACAGAAGTTCTATGGCTCTGCACCAGACCCAAAAATCTCCAAAAAGAAGTATCTTGCATGATTTTTGTTTTATTTATTGCCCTCCTCGTAGTGGATTTAAGAAGGAGCTGAGGGCATATCTGCAACTTTATACTGACAGAATTCGCTACAAGTACCCTTACTCGCAAATACAATAGGTGATGATTGTAATGAGCAAGTCAAGTCACCTACACGCAGTGATTAAACCCTAGACTTGATGTTTACCAACATTGAAGATTACTACTGATCCCCAAAAAAGCCCCTCCATTAGAAGGAAGTGACCATCTATGAACATTTTGGACCGCTTTATCATCCTTTTCCCCCAAAACCATTGATGATTACCCCTAAAATCCATTACTGACGAGATAATCCCCCATTTCAAAGTAAAACTTTGCTCCAAATCTTGGGCCAGTATCCTATGTCTTACCAATGGTGATGAAATGGCTTCTAAGCTTCCAGCAGAACTTTTTGAGTAATACTGTGACACCTTTCCAGTGAAAGAAGTTAAATTCAAATGTGAACCATGGATAATTAAAAAAATTTCATGCCTGATAAATGAACGTGATAAACTCTAAAAGGAAGGATTTTTCCAAGAATCTCGGAAACTTCCAAATATTGCCTCTATTTTCTTTAAATTTCTGAAAGCTTTATTTACAATTTCCTCTTTGACGATATTCAAGATATAATCAACCCAAATTAGTTTGGCTTTAGGCCAAATCATAGCACCAAGCATTGCTTAATTTTTATACTTGACACTATTTTCAAACATCTTGAGTTAAATGGTTCCTATGTTGAGGCTGTTTTTACTGATATTAGCAAAGCATTTGACAACTTTCATCATCAGACAGTTATTGATAATGCGAGGGCCTTAGGTGCCAGAGATTTTGTTTTACATATGGTAGCTAGTTTTTTGTCTGATTATGAGCAATGTGTAGTCATCCCTAAAAGAGATTTATCAAGTTCTACCTCAGTTTCCTGTGGAGCAACTCAAGGGACTAAATTAGGTCCTTTAGCATTTTTAATTGTTTGTTAACAATGTTTTACCAGGATTTGGCAACGCTTTTAAATTTGCAGATGATTTCACATTACTTAACCTTTGTCAAACCACTAATACTTCGGACATTAAACTTGACTCTTACATTAACAACTTAAAGAATAATCTTGACAATGTTAAACTCAACCTAAACATACCCAAAAGCAGTTTAATGCTGTTCTCCTGTTTAAAAATATACCCCCTATCAATAGCTACCTTTGCATACTAAATTTAATTACTGTTAAACTGCTAGGTGTGACGTTGGACAATATCCTTAAATGGTAGTCCCACACTTCCCACTTATTTAATTCTGGTAGTTTTCTCCTTAAATCTTTCTCCCTTCTCAAACTGTTCTCCATATCAATCCAGAACCTTAAAATAATTTATTTTTCTTATATAAGATCCTTTCTTAAATATGCTTGCCCTCTCTGGCACCCTAGGCTGACCAAAGACCAATGTTCTAAAATTAAAAGCATACAAAAAAGAGCTATATAAATTATACTGGGGATGTCCTATACTACATACAATGAAGGTTTGGCTAGACTTGAACTTACTACATTGGAATCACGACGTCACATCCTTACCATGAACTTTGGTCACAAGTGCCCTAGTTCTGACTATCATCGACGTCTTCTTTCCCCCTTCAAAGAAAATCTGCCGATCCTTCCTAATACAAGACTTAATGGTCGTAGAGCTCCAAATATCCAACTTGACTCGTGTCCCCAAATATTGACTATGAGGTACCAAAACTCTTTTCTTCCCTATTTTGTATCTTATTTTAATAGTGGACTTAACTTTTTCCTTTATATTTATCCACCAACATCCGTTTTATCATTATGACTGCTCTGACATGCTTATGCTAGCTTGTTTACTATTTTAACCAATAAATCATATTCTATTCAGTGGTTAGTTTATGGACTTAAATAATTACAAACCTTAAAGGTTTATAATGGGTGAAAAACAGAAAATTAATGCAATCACAGTCAAATGAACAGTCGGGGATGTTCATACAGGCACCAAAAAATTAAAATCGTTCTGGATCAACTGCCTGTAGCGTAGCTCCGTTCTTTTGTTCCAGAAAATATACCTAAGAAAAACACTGTGAATAGCCATTTAAAAAAAAAGAATGATCCCAAAGTATAATTATCGGGGTATTCAATTTTCCAGAGATTAACGGGATACTGGTATACTCTATTTTTCGGGATTTAAACTAGATCTACGTTGTTGCGGCAACCTGTGTTCGGCTTCGCCGTGTAAAGGATGCTAGAGCAACACTTTGGTTTTGTTTCCTCGCTTTGTTTAAACGCTGAAGTTGTTAATCTGTAAGGATCTTAAAATAAATACTAGGTACACCAACTCGCAAAAGTTGCAAACCCCTCATGTAACTAGCAAAAGCTATAAACCCCTCATCGCTGAAGATAATTTCAGCCTAACAGCCGATTAGTACTTACAAGTCCCCAATATGTCTGACCACTGGAACCAAATTGGTCTTACCATCAAATACACCGGAAACAAATAACAGTACACCAATTGGCAAAATTCGTGGACCCCTCATCGCTGAAGATTATTATGAGCTAACAGCCGACTGTTGCTCAAAACTCCCCTATATGTCTCACAATTGGTATCGGCCTATTTTTGGTTTCAGTGTGTACCTTACTGATGAAGTTGTCAACCCCTCTAAACTTTCAAACTGGCTATATTTCATGAAGAAGTTTTTCTACTATAAAATGGATGACATATAATTTGATCAGCTCAAAAAGAGCTATCGACTGCCGTCGAAAAAAGTTCTATCCGTCTTAGATTCAAAAGTTGATTTTTTTGCCGTAGGCCAAGTTCCTAACGTCATTACTTAGAAAGGAGCAAAGGATAAACTCTAATTTCTTCAGCAATGAGAGATCTTTTAAAATTCAAGAGGCATATCTAATACCATTTCTCTACCGCCAAGTGCGAAAAACCGAAAGATAAACTCAGCTGAAATCACGAACAGAAATTGGTAGAAACACAAGCAGAAACCATCCCTTTTGGCCCCAGGCAAGAACTCTGCGAAGCTTTCCAAAATTCAAAGTCATATTCGTCAATCTGGCCTAAGGTCCACACTTTCCGTAAAACCGCGGTGGTTAGACCTTTGCCATTTTCTAGGAATAAGCTGAAATCGGGGTGCTAGAGACAAAAAAAAAACACGACAAAACCAATGCTGCTCTAGCAGTACATTTACATATTCGATAAATCTCCCTAAGGTTCAAGAATAGAACACTACTTGATGTCTGTTAGATGTTGGGACTTACAGAATTTCTAATGAATAAAACCGTAATTAATTTTCACTACAGGTAATATACTTATTAAGTGGGCTTTAATCAAGCTTCATATTAAGAGGCGGGAGATTGCAGAAGATCTACAAAAATTTTTTGTTGAAATTATATTATCGCTCCTTAAGACGATTGTATTGTAAACTTATATGAAACATTAAAAAATGATTGTCGTTTAATTATAAACACACAATAGCGGTTTTGTAAATAATGCGGGTCGAAAGAATTCTTATTACAATTTTCCATTTTTCCAAAATATTAATTATAGTCTTAAATTTGATTTTGTATTGCAGCTTAGCTAAATATGACTTTTTACCTAAGAATTGGTTCTCCATGAGGGATTAGAGACTCACCAGGATAGAGTTGCAAAATAGATATTCAGTTATTCTACATGCCGACGCGTAAATAGGCTATTGTTAATGAATGCAATTTGTCTAGTGCTAGTATAAGGATAGCTAAGTAAAAACATTCTAGATTGATGCATCTGATGCATGGCATGTATCTGTTGATTATGAACGCAAAGTGGGCTAAATTATGGGCCTATTAATGACACAAAATTATAAAAAAGAAAAAAAAATCATTTCAATTAATCTGCTATGTCTATGAAAGTGTATCAAGGACTTTGCTTGGGATAGGGGAGAGGAGGGGAAAGGTTCAAGGCAAAACTTCAAAACACATCAAATTGTTGTCTATATGCAATTTTTATGACACAAGAATAAATTTTAGAGGAGGGGAGGGGTTAAAAACCTTCTAGCCTCCCTCCCTCGGATATAGGCTTGAAGTCTCTCAGCAACATAGAAAGCAAATTGAAGGCTAAAAATCCTCAAGAGTTGAATATTATTGAGGTTTTTACAGCTGAAAAAGTGCGACATTTTCACTTAGAGATGTAGAAAAGATGACTGGCAGTGTAGAGATGGTTGGTGCGCTGAGTTGAGAATCTTCTGTTTGAGAGGCACGGCTTTGATTTCTGGTGTAGCCGGTTATTTGATTTGGGAAAGCGTCAGTGGAGTGAAACAATAAGCTCAGCAAAAGTCGACGCAGCTCTAAATGGGTACGTGATAAATCCTTTGTCTGAGAGGCAAGTAGAAAAGATGATTAGCAGTGTAGAGATGGTTGGTGCGCTGGGTTGAGAATTATCTGTTGCAGAGGCACGGCTTCGATTTCTGGTGTGGCAGGCTATTTGGTTTGGGACGGGGTCAGTGGAATGACTCTGTAAGCACAGACAAAGTCGTCACAGTTCCAAATGAGTACCTGGAGAAATCCGGGGAAGATAAGAAGAAAGGCGTGCAAAAGAACGGGTTGACTAGTCCACTCGCCCTCCATTGCACTTCCCGGATGAAGGGTCGCGAAACGATCAGATCAGCACCGCCTGTTTTGATTTTGAGGGTCTAGTGCCTTCATATTTACTTACCTACTTTAGAGATGCATAAAGCCTTATGGCCATAGTAGCAAGTGCCATACAAAGAGCCCTGGCACTGCAAAGCGTTTACAGAAAAAAAAACTACCAAATAGCAAGAATTAAGAATATATTGTAACCTAATGTGTAGGATCCTTTTATAGGAGCAATCTAGATATCAAAGTTGGATTAAGTATATATTGGAGCCTATTGCATAGGACACTTTTTAGGAGCTCTCTACATATCAAAGGTAAACTAACGTTGTAATATCACATTATAACGTGTTATTTTATTATTCACACCATTCTACAAGCCGAATTAATCAATTACTAATTGAGCTTTCACAGTTAAATCGATGAAAACGTAATGCGAGGTTAAAATATTAATCTGATTGCATACTACTACCATAGATAAATAAATAAATTCAAAAAAGAGCAGAGACTACAACGTATGTTCAAGTCAAGCTTAAAACAAACATACATTGCTATAGGCTGGAATTTGGCTATCTAATACCTTCTAAAGCTTAATGCGTCATTTGAATTTTATCAAATGATGTACGTATTTCGAGTAGTGTGCCTTAATTTTTTTTTTAAAGGAAAAGTTAAAATAAGAAAAATTAAGGTGACTGGATATGACTAATAAAAATAAACTGAATGTTTAATGTATCACGATATTAATTCCTCGAAATCTGAAAAATTCAAGACTTGATTTCTCACACTTTTTTCTACTCTTCAAAACATAAAAAATTATGTTTAAATTAGTTTGGCTTTTGTTAAAGCGTAAAGGCTGTCACGAAAGACGCAAGAACGCTGTCTCAGATATTATTTTTATAAAAATATCGAGTAATAATGCACTTAAACTTTCCACAATGCAGTCAAATTATCCTATTCCAACGAGTTAAACAGAGTGTTCCATTTCTTTTTAAAGACAATCCCCCTATTCAGACTATTTTTTTTAATCTCCCCCTGATCTATTACAGAATTAATTGCAGCGTGTTTGTATTGCTTCAACCGGTTTGTTAGTCTATTGTCATAACCAAAAGCGTAATTATGTCATTACGTGGCAGATGTTTCCCCAACTGAGATTAGAACACAAATTTTAATTTGGTGGGAATTATTCCACAAATTCAATGTCATAATTCATCAAGCAATACTGCTGATTTGTTAAAAAAAAAGAAGATAAAAACCTTATTAGAGCATTCTAACAAGATTAGTTTTGGGATTTTCCATTAGCCTTAAAATAAATACTTCATTAATATGTTTTTTTATATGAAGCAAAAACACTACAATTTACACGTAAAAACATTCCCATCTTTAAAAATTACTTACAATGCCTAAAGATACACCCCAAATTATTTAGCAAGAGTTTGGTTAAAATTCCAAAGATATCTGGTGACTTGAACTAAATACTGACCCCCTAGAGTTTGAAAAACACATTTTTTGTTCAAAAAATATTACCAATTGGCACCCATTGAATTTGACAAAAAAAAGTAAATTTCGAACCATTTCCCTACATTTTCGTAAATTGAAGCCCCTGCTTATAATATTCAAGTGAAAATAAAATGTTGCAAAAAAGTAAAAATAAATAAAGTAAAACATCAATGCTAAAAAATTAAACAAATAATAAACAAAAAGAAGGTGAACGTACCATACTAAGTCCCAGTTACAAATGGCTAAAAAACATTTTTCTCTGGGATGTCTACAAAACTACAGAAAAAAAAAAAAAAAAAACAGATTAATAACAGTCTCACTTTAACGTATAGGTTTTTCAACTCGATTTTTATGTCTACAGATGTGACTATAAAATGTTCTGGGAGTCCAGAATTCGCTGGACAAAATGTAAATGGTTGTCCCTACTGAGAAACTGTGTTCAATCTTTCGGTGCATTCCAGGTTCGGGAAAAAAAATTACTGCAAACCCACTTATTTGCTCCAGCAGAGACCGCCATGGTTATTGATGGTACGACAGAAAAGTAACTTTTAATTTACTTTTGTAGTAACTATTGCGCATGATGGTTTGTGGACTTGTTTAGTGAAGTAAATTAGAAACATTATCATCACTAGGATAATTATCAGAGCAGATTAAACAATTATTGGAGTAAAAGAAAGACTAATAGAGTTAATTATATTAAGACCTTATCCTAGTAGCTAGCGATGTAAACTTACCGTAAAATAAAACTTGGTAAGTAAAATTGGTAAAATACCGTATAATTGATAAAATAAGGTAAATTTGGTAAAATAAAGTACTCTCAATAAGGTACTCTTATGTTTTTTTTTTGGAAATACAGGGTAAAATTGCGTTTTAGATTTACCCTGTAGCTGCAAGACCAGTGGAGACTTTCTTTTTAAGCATCACTTACAGCTTTCAATGAATTTTTTAATGATTCGGATTTACCTCAGCTTAAAAAAAGTAAAACCTCTTCATCTAGATTTGCATCAAATTAATTCACCGTCTAGTTTGTCCCCTCAGTTTTTGAACAGTCCTAGTTTTTGAGGTCGGTTGTCACCTCCGCAATCCCTCGCTCTTTACACTAAAGTTTGATTATTTGCCACAATTCTACTTCTTAAAACAATTAAAAACTTTAGCGTAAAGAGCGAGGGATTGCGGAGGTGACAACCCATTTGATATACGGAGTAATTTTTGTTCGTTTTAAGTTTTTATGTCGCTCCTTACTTTCAGTTAAAAAAAACTAGTTTTTTTTTTATTTAATCTTAAACAGAGTTTGCTTGCGAATCTAGCTCCTCTCCTTTAGAATTAGATTCTGATTCAAATAACCGTGAAATTTCAGATACATCCGTGGAAATGTAAAGCTTCGGAAATGTTGTCCTAAGTTTCTCAGTTTCTCAATTGCAACACATTTTTCCTCGTTTTCATGAAATTATAGAAAACTATTTAGATTCTAAATTTTAAAAATCTAGTTGGTCAAAATATTGTGCTGAAACTAAATCAATGTTTTCAAATTATAAGCTTCAGGTTTCACGTTAAATAATATTATTTAGTCCTTAATTTAACAGAGTCCTAACAATTGTCTTTTTTATTTGACTTTTTAATTTCAAACCCATAATTATGTACAACGGATATTTTCATATGTCCAGGGACAGGATTCAGAGCTGCAAATTGTGTGTTGCTCAAAAATGTGTTTTTCATAATTTAATGTAAGAAATTTCTGCCCAAACGTTATTTTTTCAAAGCACTTTTATTTTTTCAAAAACACAAAGACAAGTTGGCGTTGGTGTTTTTTTTCTAAATTCTGGTTATATATATCTTATCTCATTGAACGAACAATAATTTTCATATTTTAGTTTTTGTGTTTGTTTTAAGGTTTGGTTCTTTATATTATCTTTCGATTTTTATCAGTATTTTTTTTTATTTTATTCTAATATCGTACACTGATTTGTTTTTGTTTTTTTCGGTACAGCGTAAATTATGTTATAATTTTGAGAAGGTATGGTTATAAGCTATAATAAATTTAATTTTTCTCTTTTTGAGTTTAACTCGACTATTTATTGCAGTTTTGGCTCGTTTTAAGTTTCATTTTTTATTGATTGTGATTTTTGGTATTTTTACGCTTGGAGGACTATTTGAATTTACTTCTGCTCAATCTTGACTTACTGGAGCTCTTTACTTTTCTTTGAAAAACTTGGTTTTTTGAAAATAGTTTTTTACATTATTACATCATTAAAGATTGACTTAATGTTAAAGTACAAACAAATTTAAACATAATTTATAGTTACATAAAAAATATAATTTTGACATTTACATAAAAATAAAACAAAAAAAATTATTTTGGGAGCTTAAGGCTCATTTTCCAACAAAAACTGCTCTTGACAGGTATGATCGGCATGAAGGTCATTTTCATTTCCTTTGGTAGGTGTTTGCCAATCAGAGTACTTCTTATATACGTCATAAGGTAACCTAAAATCCAGGAGTCAAGCAACGTTGAGGATCACAAGACAAGCTGGGTTGCCCTCCAATCACTTTTGACTTAAAAAATGCACTAGAACATTCAATGTTCAATCGAATAAAGTTCTTTAAAAATTTTAAATACATCTTCTATACTAGGTGCCATTGTCAGAAAAAGAAAGAAAGAAATAACATCTTGTGCCCACATCTCTCTTTACTTCAGAAGCGCTATTGCGCAGCCTTTGATATTTGATCAATTGAATTTTATTATTATAATAATTTATATCTGCTGAATCTGTTTCGAGATTATTACATGTCCTTTGGACTGTTTTGGACAAAATTACTATCTCTAAATTTTGATCAGATGCTATTGAGGGAAGAGGGAGGTATGAGGGGGTATTTAGGGGGAGGGATTAAAGGGTCTGCATTTTATTTTAAAGTAAAACCGCTATCTTAAAATATATTGGATTTATGCGGGGGAAAAAGGGTGTATAGGAAAGGGTTGCTAGCTAAGCCAAAATCAATTTTGGCACCAGAGCTTTAGCAGTGATAGCCCTATGGTTTTACGGAACCCATAGCCGCTACTCTTTTCTCCCTCAACGGTTTAAGATCACGAAGAAGTTTAACAGCGATTTCCTCAAGACACAGGTGTTATTAACTTTCTTCAAGATGCAGGTTTCTTACGTAATAGGGAGTGTTACCTTGAACAGTTGTTTCTTCAGAATTCTTGAGGAACCCCCACCCCCCTTCGCATGTAACTAAGGACGGTTCATAAGTGGGATGTAACGTACACACACGTTTGAGTTACGTGTTATGTGTTACGTGTTATGTTACGTGATATTATTTACCTATGTTAAGGATGACCCGTTTTCGCCTGGCTTGTTAGAGGTCAGGGCCCACAAGTTAATTGAGGAATCCCTCTTTGTAACTAAGAACAGCGGGCACGTGGGTGTTACGTAAGTGCAATGCACAAGTGACTGTTATGTAATAACGGTGCACACGTGGGATGTTATGCAATACTTTAAGAACTTTTTTCTTCAAGATTCTTATCCGCTATAGGAATGAATGTAAGACCAGAAATATTCAAATGACCGGACCAGAGCCTTATCCAGCCGGACCAATTAGCAATTGATGTTATTTTGACTTGGGGAATAGATTCTACGTGACAAGCTGTTTCACCGTGCATACAATTCTCTCTACACTTTTAGATCAATTATGTGGTTGATTTCTTGTTTCCAAATCCTTTACACTTGAGAGCGCGTAAGAATCCAGCAATGCTATTCATTATAGGTCTATTGAACACTTCTCAATGTTTATCTTGCTTTAAAGTTTTAATTGTTATAGATTGACGCAAAAGTAAATGTTAAGTCACACTATTTTCATCTCGTTTCGAGCAAAATCACAGTTTGAAACGTTGATTGCATAATTTCTTCGATATTCAAACATCATGGCTCTTAAATTTTAGAGTCGCTCCTTAGCTTTAGCAAAACATTTAATCTATTACGATATATATCGACTTTAATTTTAAATTTTCTTATTTTTATAAAAGGACATAGAATTTAAAGTATTTATTGAATGAACCCTATATATATATATATATATATATATATATATATATATATATATATATATCCCCCTTTGCCCCCTGTGTCCCGTTGTAGTTGTGTCCCTGTGTCCCGGTCGTCATTTATATTCCCAGTATCCCGGTCGTCATTTGTGCCCCAGTGTCCCAATTTGTAATTTCTCTTTGAGCGTCCCGGTCGTCATTTATATTCCCTGTGTCCCGGTCGTCATTTGTGTCCCGGTCTGTAATTTATCTTTGAGTGTCCCTGTCGTCATTTATATGTCCCGGTCGTTATTTGTGTCCCAGTGTCCTAGTCTATAATTTCTCTTTGAATTTCCCGGTCGTCATTTATATTCCCTGTGTCCCGGTTTTTAGTTTTCTTTTTCTCCTTTATTTTTCATTTTTTTTCCTTTTTTTCTTTTTTTTTTCTTTTTCAGTTTTTAATTTTTTAGTTTTTTATTAGTTTTTAGTTTTTTCTTTTTAGTTTTTTTTGTAGTTTTTACCTTTTTTTAGTTTTTTTTTTCTTTTTTAGTTTTAGTTTTTTTACCTTTTTCTTAGTTTTTTTTAGTTTTTTAGCTTTTTTTATTTTTTTTAGTATTTTCTTTTTAGTTTTTTTTGTAGTTTTTACCTTTTTTGGTTTTTTTCTTGTTTTGTATTAATGCTAAAGCCAAGGTTCGAACCTGGAACCTCTCGGACCTAGAACCTGGAACATAACGCTTTACCAAATCAGCTACTTCGGCTTGAATACATTCGTTTTGAAATAGTATATGATGAAATAATTTAGACGTCATATGCGGACAGACAGACAGACAGACACACAAACAAACAACTTATATATATATATATATATATATATATATATATATATATATATATATATATATATATATATATATATATCTATATTCACAGGTGGGACACAGGGACACAACTTCAATGGTGCGTAACTAATATGGCGCGTAACGACTATTATATTTAAAATATATTTATATATTTAAATATATATATATATATTTAAAAAATGCATTTTTAACCGACGCTTAAGCTGTGGGAGACTCTCTGACTCCCTTATATACTGTGGAAATGCATTCCAAATTGTCGTGCCAATGTGTCTTGTCACATGCCCCGATCGCGTTGTATTCCTCACCTCATTAATCAGATCATTCCATGTCGGGTAAAATACTGATGGTGAAACGAATTATGTTTAAAATAACTTCTAAAAACTTCATGTCCTAAATTATTCAAGCACTGAAAAACAAAAATGCCTATCTGCATATCTCTAATTTGACCTACATTTAGTAAATTCAACTTTTTAAATGTACTTGACGTACTATCAGTTCCTCGGTCATAATTTCCAATAATACGAACAGCTTTAGTTTGCTGTACCTGTACTCTCTTATAATTTGTGTAAAAATCACTTGTCCACATCATACATCCATAATTAATATAAGACGATACTAACGAATGGTACAATAATCGTTGGTACCATGTAGTTGGTACACTACTTTAGTTGGAAAAAATATTTAAGTTTACGCAGCATCCCAACACCTCTTGAAACTTTTCATGAATTCACGTCACTATGTTTTTTCCAGCTGAGTTTATTGTCCACTATAAATCCCAGATATCGAGTTTCTTGAACTTCTGCTAGAGTAGTTCCATTATATATAATAGCTCCTGGAGAAGTGGTAGGCGCTGTTCCTATTCTATTGAATGTCATAAAATTTGTTTTGGTTGTATTTATTGCAAGCCGACTTAGAGAGACGAATGTATGCAGTCCTTTTAATGCTTCATTAGCATTATCAGTAAGTTCATTGAGAGTCTTTCTTGTAACTGTAAATGCAGTATCATCTGCAAATGAAGTAATTTTGGCTCGTGGTATGTAAAACCGCATACTATCACAACATATAAGGTATAGTTGCGGACCTAAGACTGAACCCTGTGGAACTACACAAGTAATTGGATAACATTTAGAAATTAAACAATCTAATATCACTGTTAAAAACCTTCCATTCAAATAAGATTCAAACCATTTGAAACAATCATCCTTTATTCCTAGGCAACGATCTTTTCAATAAAATGCTAAAATCTATTATCAAATTCTATCATTCTATCAAATTCAATCTATTATCTAGTATCAAAAGCTTTATTTTAAAATCTATAAAAATCGACATACAAAAATTCCAAAATTTATTGTAATGCAGCTGAGAGGTCGATCAGTTACTGTAGCCAAAGGCCCCCCTATTAAAATATTCAAAAAGGAGCTTAACGGTAGTGAAGGAATTCTTAGTTTGATATGTTGCCAATTCAATTGACTTGATGAAATGTGTGGTGAACAAGGGCATTTTACTTTTTATGGCACTTGGTATTAACCAAGTGACATATAGCAATCGCAAATTCTGTCGGTCCCGGTTTTGCTACTTTAGGCACTTCCAGGTAAGCTAGGACGATGAAATTTGGCAAGCCTATCAAGGACCGGACCAAATTAAATTAGAAATAGTCATTTCCCCAATTTGACCATCTGGAGGGGAGTGGGGGGCCGGTTGTTCGGAAAAATAGAAAAAATGAAGTATTTTTAACTTATGAGCGGGTGATGGGATCCTAATGAAATTTGATGTTTGGAATGATTTTGTGTCTCAGAGCTCTTATTTTAAATCCTGACCAGATCTGATGAAATTGAGGGGAGTTGGAAGGGGGAAACCTAAAATCTTGGAAAACACTTAGAGTGGAGGGATCGGGATGAAACTTGATGGGAAAAATAAGTAAAAGTCCCAGATATATGATTGAAATAATCGGAACGGATCCGCTCTCTTTGGGGTAGTTGGGGGGGGGAGTAATTCTGAAAAAGTAGAAAAAAATGAGGTATTTTAACTTACCAACGGGTGATGGGATCTCAATGAAATTTGATGTTTAGAAGGATATTGTGGCTCACAGCTCTTACTTTAAATCCCGACCGGATCTGATGACATTGGGGGGAGTTGGAGGGGGGAAACCTAAAATCTTGGAAAACACTTAGAGTGGAGGGATGGAGATGAAACTTGATGGGAAAAATAAGCACAAGTCCCAGATACATGATTGACATAATCGGAACGGATCCGCTCTCTTTGGGTTAGTTGGGGGAGGGGTTAATTCCGAAAAATTAGAAAAAATGAGGTATTTTTAACCTTACCAACGGGTGATCGAATCTCAATGAAATTTGATATTTAGAAGGATATCGTGTCTCAAAGCTCTTATTTTAAATCCTGACCGGATCTGGTGACATTGGGGGAAGTTTGGGGTGGGGGAACCTAAAATCATGGAAAACGCTTAGATTGGAGGGATCGGGATGAAACTTGGTGGGAAAAATAAGCAGAAGTCTTACATACGTGATTTACATAATTGGAACGGATCCGCTCTATTGGAGGGGGGGGGGGTTAATTCTGAAAAATAAGAAAAAATGACGTATTTTTAACTTACGAAGGAGTGATCGGATCTTCATGAAACTTCATATTTAGAAGGACCTCGTAACTCAGATCTCTTATTTTAAATCGCAACCGGATCAAGCGTAATTGGGAGGTGCAGTTGGGGGGACCGGAAATCTTAGAAAATACTTAAAGCGGTGAGATCAGTATGAAACTGGATGGGAAGAATAGAAACCTGTCTAAGATAAGTGACTGACATAACCGGACCGGATCTGCTCTCTTTGGTGGAATTGGGAGGGGGGGGGGGGTTAATTTTGAAAATCGAGGTATTTGTAACTTACGAAAGGGTGACGAGATCTTAATGAAATTTGATATTTAGAAGGATCTTCTGCTTTAAAGTTTTCATTTTAAATTCCGATCAGATCCTTTGACATTGGAGGGAGTTGGAGGGGGAAACCGGAATTCTTGGAAAACGTGAAAATTGGGGTATTTTTATCTTACGAATAGATGATCGGATCTTAAAGAAATTTTATTTTTAGAAGGAATTTATGTCTCAGAGCTCTTATTTCAAATCCCGACCAGATCTTTTGACATTTGGGGGTGTTGGAGGGGGAAATCTTGGAAAAACACTTCGAGTGGAGGAATCGGGATGAAGCTTCGTGGATAGAATAAACAAATGTCCTTGATACGTGATTGACAGAATCGTACTGGATTTGCTCTTTTTGGGGGAGTTGGGAGGAGGGGTTCAGTGATTTGGCGAGTTTGGTGCTTCTGGACGATGAAAATTGGTAGGCGTGTCAGGGAGCTTCACAATTTGACTTGATAAAGTCGTTTTCCCAGATTCGACCATCTGGGGGGCTAAAGGGAGAGGAAAAATGAGAAAAATTAGGTATTTATAACTTACGAGTGGGTGATCAGATCTTAATGAATTTTGAAATTTAGAAAGACATCGTGACTAAGAGTTCTTATTTTAAATCCTGACCGGCATTAAGTCTCCTTTTAAAATCAATCTATTGATTCATAGAATTTTGTTAGAGCTCATACCATATGATCTCTTGGCTCTTAGCTCTTCTCGCCTCGTCACAAGTGCCATATGAGCTGTTAGCTCTTGTTAAGAATAGCCTTTGTGACTTAATTTAAATTTCAGCTATTTGAATCGATTCCTAGTTCAATTTAAAAATCAGTATTTGATAATTACAGAGTATTTTCAAAAACAAAATACATCAGGAATTCAACCAGCTTAGGCAATTTAATTTAATTATGGTGACTGGTCATTGATACTATCATTTGCTGTAACACAAGACTAAAAAAAAAAATATGATTATTTAAAAGATGTTCTGGTGAAAATTACAGAGTCATTTTCTATACAGCATACGCTCAACTCTCTCCGTAATATTTCAAACATGTCAGCTTGTCAGGAACGAATTTTTTCAATAGGGCCAAACAATCAAATTTACTTTGTTCTTAACAACATCAGTTTGTATACTTTTTTCTTTCAACTCACAAAATTGTAACATAGTATTGGCCCAAAGGAAGAAACTTTTTTCAATCTGTGGACCAGGGGTCCGCGCAAAGGCAGATCCCCACTACCAAATATTACGCTGTTGAGTTACCCCCATTGGGGGTAATCACAGGGGTCAGCTAATACGAAGTGCAATGGAGAGGCATCATCCTGGGAGCACCTCCTTCATGATCAAGGAATCTCCCCAGCCAGGTAAGTATGAAATGTTCAAAATCTAACATTTTAGTAATATCTTTCGACACAAACCTTGTTGCTTGAATGCCACTCAGAAACTCTAATTTATTAAACAGGTGCAGTAACTACAGGTGGGGTATTTGAATAACGCATTACGCATATAATTTATTTGGATTCATGGATTTTGCTTTCCCCTCGTAGGGGGTGCGCCGATCCCGGAGGCACTGCAGTGCCGGGCCAAAGTGTGAAGGGAGCAGATTAAGCCACGATATCCCTCAGGTTTCCAAAAATTAGTTTAATATTCTGGATCCCATGTAGGGGCCGTATCAAATATTAAGCTGATGAACAGCTGAAGAACAGATACTACATTTTGGTTTCAGCTAAAAGGCCAAAAAAGGATAATTCAACAAGGATTGTCAAAGGGATTACAAGAATACGAGTTACAAAGTTTGTCGCTAAATTAGTTTCGGTTGCAATGGTCAAATAACATTTAATTAACTTGTCACTTTGTCTTTAGATTTTTATTTAACAGTATGAAACCTTTAAAATAATTTCCAAGTTTATCTGAAAGTTATAATGGTAAACGGAAAATATTCCAAGCAAGACTTGGACAAAATTGTCCCTCAAAAAGCTAAAATCAGAAAAGATAGGAGTAACAAATAACATTCAATTAACTTATTACATTGACTTTATATTTTTATTAACAGTATGTAACATTTCCCATAATATCAAAATTTACCAAACCTAAAAGAAACTGCTGGAGTATTCCTACTCAGCTTTATTTCAAAGTTACATCTGGAAAGTACAGTAAAATGGTCTGAAATATCACTCACTATAACAGAATTCCGAACCACACTAAGAGTCGAAGAGAGGAAAAAATATAATCAATTTAAGACGCTGACCCATCACTTAAACACGTCGGAACACAGGTTGTCGATAAAACCCTAGTAGCGAGCATAGTTGAAAGGAATTCTACTGTAGTCAGTGTTTATTGTTGATTCCGATTTCATGCAATACACACTTTTCCGACCTGAAGTGAATTATGAAACCCTTGCCGATTACTGTTGTTTCTCAAGTCATTTTGTCTTAAACCTAAGAATGACTAGGAGAGTGTGCCTAAAATGTCGTTGCAGAGTGATTTTAAACTGTTTGATATGCAGTGACTGTGGATCTTACTTCCACGAACAGCGTGCCGAAATTGAAAGTTCGTAATGGACCAAAAGCTGGCTATGCCTAGATTGTTCTGCGAAAAAGGATAGTTTAAACAAGGATAGTCCGAAAAAGGTTATTACGTTTGCTGATACTTGTCCTAGTCTGCCAAAGCATCCACAAATTAGTCCTCCACGTTGTTTATCGGGCAAAGACCTGGCGAACATTATGATGGAAATCAGATCATCCCCTCTAGCTCCGAACCTTCCGAATACTAATGATCATCTCGAAGTCAATAAATCTAATGCCTCCTGCCAGACAGAAACTGCTACTTGTGTCACTTGTTTTTCCGACCCCTTATTGGACTTATCACTCCTTTCCCTTGCATCAATGAGCGATAAATTTGAATTATTAAGCAAGGAAATATCTGCAATCACCGACCTTAGGTCAAGTCTAAAGAAACCCCTCCAAAGTCGTCCGATGTTAATGAGGATCAAAATCAGAAAATAATAATTAATAAATCTCATCCTCAAAACTTAGTGATTAAGACTTCATCTGACTTAGATAACACAAAATCAAATGCTAATGAATGCGAACTAAAGGTGAAGACTATTAAGATAGCAGTCATGCATTGACTACAGATAAAGGTATTTGCACATATGCAAATATCTGCAAGTTTGCAAAAGTTTTAATATTGAAGGTGAATGTAAGGTCCCTTACTGCAAACTATAAAGGAGATTTATCAGGTTCTACTTCGATTTACTGTGGAGCAACTCAAGGGACTAAATTAGGTTTTTTAGCATTTTTAATTGTTTTTAAGAATGCAGATGATTTCACATTAACCTTTGTCAAAGCTCTAATACTTCGGACGTTAAACTTGACTTTTATTAACAACTTAAAGAATGAACTTGACAATGTTAAACTCAACCTAAGCATACCCAAAACCAGTTTAATGCTATTCTCCTGTTTAAAAATATACCCCCTATCAATGACTACCTTTGCATACTAAATTTAAATACGGTTAAACTGCTAGGTGTGCAGTTGGACAATAACCTTAAATGATAGTCCCACACTTCCCACTTATTTAAATCTGGTAGTTTTCTCCTTAAATCTCTCTCCCTTCTCAAGAAATAATTTATTCTTCTTATATAAGACCCTGTCTTGAGTATGCTTGCCCGGTCGGGAACCCTGGGTTGACCAAAGACCAATGTTCTAAATTTGAAAGCATTCAAAAAAGAGCAATATAAATTATACTGGGATGTCCTATACTACATACGATGAAGGTTTGTCTAGACTTGAACTTACTACATTGGAATCACGACGTCACATCCTTATCATGAACTTTGGTCACAAGTGCCCTAGTTCTGGCTATCATCGACATCCCCCCCCCTTCAAAGATAATCCCTTGATCCTTCCTAATACAACACTTAATGCTCGTAGAGCTCCAAATACCCAACTTGAATCGTGTCCCCAAATGTTGACTCTGAGGTACAAAAACTATTTTGTTCCCTATTTTGTGTCTTATTTTAATAGTTGATTTAACTTTTTCCTTTATATTTATCCACTAATATCTGTTTTATTATTGTAACTGTTCTGACATGCTTATGCTAGCTTGTGTGCTATTTTAACCAATAAATCGTATTCTATACTATGCTAGTTTATGGCCTAAAATAATTACAAACCTTGAAGGTTTATAATGGGTCAAAAACAGAAAATTATTGCAATCACAGTGAAATGAACAGTCGGTGATGTTCATACAGGCGCCAAGAAATTCAAATTCAACTTTTAAAGTTTAAGAGGCACATCTAATAGCATTTCTGCATCGGCCTATTTTT
Organism: Artemia franciscana; assembly: GCF_032884065.1. Taxonomy (NCBI): domain Eukaryota; kingdom Metazoa; phylum Arthropoda; class Branchiopoda; order Anostraca; family Artemiidae; genus Artemia; species Artemia franciscana. The sequence continues at coordinate 6,089,271 of NC_088876.1, forward strand.
GGTTTAAAGTATGTACCTTACTACTGAAGTTGTCAACCCCTGTAAACTTTCAAACTGGTATATCTCATGAAGGAATTTTTCTATCAAAAAATGGATGACATATACTTTGATCAGCTCATCAAGAGCTATCGACTGCCGTCGAAAAAACATCTATCTGTCTTAGTTCAAAAGTTGACTTTTTTTGCCGTAGGCCAAGTTCCTAACGTCATTACTTAGAAAGGAGCAAAGGATAAACTCTAATTTCTTCAGCAATGAGAGAACTTTTAAAGTTCAAGGGGTACATCTGATACCATTTCTTTACCGTAATCCCAAGTGCGAAAAACTTAATGATAAACTCAGCTGAAATCACGAACAGAAATTGGTAGAAACACAAGCAAAAACCATCCTTTTTGGATGGTTTTGCCTCCCCAGGCAAGAATTCTATGAAGCTTTCCAAAATGCAAAGTCATATTCATCAATCCGGCTTAAGTTCCACACTTTCCGCAAAAACTACATAGGTTAGACCCTTACCACTTTCTAGTAATAAGCTGAAATCGGGGTGCTAGAGACAAAAAAAACACGACAAAAGCAGTATTGTTCTCGCAAAACAATTACATACTCGATAAATCTCCCAAAAGTTCTCAGTTTATAACTTTATCTGAACTGATCAGATCAGGTTCACTGGATAATTTGTGTACAATAAGGACGTTCTTTACCTTACGCGAAAGGATTTTTTTAAGGGTAAGTACTAAGTTTACTGGAACTGGACAGTTATACATCCCTGCACGTGTGCAACCCAAGAAGTAGGCCACTGACCTCTCCTAGGGGGTAGGCGGCTTTTATACTTCTATTATCTGTTTCTTTACCAAAATAACATGTTTTAACTTGAAACCAGTTCTTAACCTGTTGCCAGTTCAAGAATTCTATAGTACAAATTTGAATACACTATTCTCATGGATCTTATAGACATTTGGTATTTGCCAGACTAATAGCCTAGTCTATATCAAAATAACGATTTCGAGTGCCGGTAAAATCGGCTTCACAATATGGGAGGATGGCTTTTAAGATGTGGGCCAAAGCCAGCCATACCAAATCTGTTTTCAAAGTGCCGATGTGTTTAATTTTTATCTCACTGTGTTCAAAGTGTATTAAAAGTGTATTGTTTTACTTTGCTAAGTGTGTTATTTTGTTCTGTTTTGGGGAGACCGGAAATCACGAAAAACAGATAGAATGGAGGGATCAATGCATCAAGGACCCGATCAAACTGACTTGTAAATAAAATTTTACTCGGTCCGATAGTTGTGGGGGAGTGGAGTAAGGGGGAATCCGGAATATTGATGCATGAATAAATTTGGAACGGGTGAACGGGGGGTACAAACCCTCCCCCCATCTTTTTACAGAATTCCCCGAAATTCCGGAAACCTGAAAGTTCAAAAGCCCTCTTTTTCCAGATTATTTTTATATGCTTTCGGACCAGTTCGTATTCCAGATGGCAGGAAGAAGACGTCAAAGAATAATCTGGAAGCCCAGACTCGAGAAGTTCCGGGAGGTGAAGACCGGACTTAAGACTCTAAAACATATTTTCGATTCTACTTTGTTCTGTCTCTCTATTACTGACATGTTTACCGCCAATACAAGTTGTATTGGTGGTATTATACAACTGGTATGTAAGACGAAAAAGCTGTTTTTTCCCAATATATGTTTTTTTTTTATTCGCTGGTGACTTCTTTAACCCGTTTTCGGGCTCATTAGTGGCTAGTTTTTCCTCATCATTGTAGACTCCCTAAAACTTTTTCGGGAGTCAGGTTCTAGTAAGAAGTAAGCGGGATGTGGTAAATAGATGAGACCAAGAATCTCCCTTGTAGGTGCAACACCAAACCCCAGTGAGTAAAAACCAGACACTACTAGGAGTGCAGAATACGTGCCTATTAGTTGAAAGCTGAGTCTACATAGAAATGAGTGATATAGTGATCTGCTGCCAAGTTTGGGTTCCGTTTGAACACTGAATTCATAATAAAAACAAAAGAAAATTCTCATGAAAAATCTCATGTTTTTCAAGTTTCAACTTTCTCATGTTTTTTGGCTATGATAATATGTTTTTGACAATTTCAAAGTGGAAGCCCAGGATTTATGGGACTCTACCAAGCAATTCTAATGGTTAATATCTTAATTAGACTACATTACGGGTGTTATACTAAACAAATGGGTTTAAACCAAGCTTCATATTAAGATGCGGTAGATATCCACTTCTCAATTATAGAAGCTTTACAAAAATTATTTTTATCAGTCTTATATTAGATTCTATGTAAATGAGATTGAATCGTAAACTTATATGAAACAGTCAAAAATGATTGTCATTTTAATTATAAACACACAGTAGCGGTTTTGTAAGTAATGCGGGTCGAAAGAATTCTGATTGCAATTTTGCATTTTTCGACAATATTAATTTAAAGCTTAAATTTGATTTTGTATTGCAGCTTAATAGATATAAAGCTAAATATGATTTTTTGCCTTAAAATTGATTCTCAGCGAGGGACTATAGACTCACCAGCATAGAGTTGCAAAATTGACAATGAGTTATTCTACATGCTGAGACGTAAATGTTGTTAATGAATGCAATCTGACTAGTGCCAGTATAAGGATAGCTACGTAAAAACAGTCTAGATTGATGAGAATGTATCTGTTGATTATGAACGCAAAGTGGGCTAAATTATGGGCGATTAATGACACAAAATTATAAAGAAAAGAAAAAAAACCGCAACATTTCAATTAATCTTATATGTCTATGAAGGTTCATCAACGATTTTGCTTGGGGTGGGGGAGAGGAGGGGAAAGGTTCAATGCAAAACTTCAAAACGCATCAAAATTGTGTCTCTATGCAATTTTTATGTCTTAAAAACAAATTTTAGAGGAGGGGGAGGGATTAAAAACCTTGTAGCCCCCCTCCCCCAGATATAGGCTTGAAGGCTCTCAGTAGCATAGAAAGCAAATTGAAGGCTTAAAATCCTTAAGAATTGAATACTATTGAGGTTTTTACAGCTGGGAAAGTGCGACTGGCTCACCTAGAGGTGTAGAAAAGATGATTAGCAGTGTAGAGATGATTGGTGCACTGGGTTGAGAATCCTCTGTCTGAGAAGCACAGCTTTGATTTCTGGTGTGGCTGGTTATTTGATTTGAGACGGGGTCAGCGGCGTGACTCAGTAAGCTCAGCCAAAGTCTACGCAGCTCTAAATGGACACCTGGATAAATCCTTTGTCTGAGAGGCACGGGCTGGATTCCTGGCATGGCAGGCTATTTAATTTGGGACGTGGTCAGTGGCATGAATTTGTAAGCTCAGCCAAAGTCGACACAATTCTAAATGAGTATCTGGAGAAATCCGGGGAATATAAGAAGAAAGGTGTGCAAAAGAACGGGTTGGCTGGTCCACTCGCCCTCCATTGCACTTCCCAGATGAAGGATCACGAAACGATCAGATCAGCACTATGCATCGGCACTGTTTCTGTTTTCTGTTTCTGTTTCTGTTTTTTCTTGCCTGTTTCTGCCTGTTTCTGTTTCTGTTTTTACAAAAAACAGAACAGAAAACAGAAACAGGCTACCTGTTTTTGTTTTACCTGTTTCTGTTTCTGTTCTGTTTTTTTTTCATCTGTTTTTTTCCGTTTCTGTTTTTTTTTTATCTGTTTTCTGTTTTTTTTCTGTTTTTTTTTTCAAATACCGCGCTATCTAGCGGGCATGATACCGAAACGCATGATACCTACCCGTACCTACCGTACCGAAACGCACATCTAGCGGGCATGATACCATGATACCGTTGATTTTTGAATTTCAACAAAAAGGGAATAGTTGTGGGAAAAGTCAAAGTCATGGCCAATTGTAGAAAAAAGCTAAGACCGATTGTCCAATTAAGTGGGCAACCCAGTCAAGGTTAATTTTACCCCTTTGATTGCCGTTGTGACTGTCCCCCATTTATGCTACACCTCTCTGTGCATGCATGTCCCTTGACAATGCCGAAATAGAGTCAACCCGTTGACTACGGGTTGACTACTTGAAAATTTTCCTCTCATGCATGTCACTCCACAATGCTCAACTAGAGTCAACCTCTCATGCTAATTCACGGCGGGGTAAATCTGAGCGAAAGAGAGAGATAGAGAAAGAGAGAGAAGCTTGAACGCTATACAGTGGACATGGGCTAGATGGGAACCCCATATGACAATGTCTCTACTGTTGGTATTAAATAAAAAAAACTAGTTTTTTTAACTGAAAGTAAGGAGCGACATTAAAACTTAAAACGAACAGAAATTACTCCGTATATGAAATGGGTTGTCCCCTCCGCAGTCCCTCGCTCTTTACGCTAAAGTTTGACTCTTTGCCACAATTCTACTTTTTAAAACAATTAAAAACTTTAGCGTAAAGAGCGTGGGACTGCGGAGGGGACAACCCATTTCATATACGGAGTAATTTCTGTTCGTTTTAAGTTTTAATGTCGCTCCTTACTTTCAGTTAAAAAAACTAGTTTTTTTTATTTAATTTCTGAACGTTTTTGAATTAATGCATGTTTGATTTTGGCTTTCCGCACATAAATTATTGAAATGAAATTAGTATATTAATTTTTTTTGGCTAAATGGCTTTCTCTTAGTTTTGATCAGACGATTTTGAGAAATAAGGGGTGGGGAAGGAGGCCTAGCTGCCCTCCAATTTTTCGGTTACTTAAAAAGGCTACTAGAACTTTTAATATTCAACGAACGCTTTTATTAGTAAAAAATATACGTAACTTAAGAATTAACTTACGTAACAAACTTTTATATTCTTATATTTTTATTATGTGTACGAGGGGGTTTGTACCCTCGTTAATACCTTGCTCTTTACACTAAATCGTAAGTTTTGTCCCAATTCTTTAAGAATGACCCCTGAATCAAATAGGCCGAATAATAAATAGTTGAAATCACTAAAAATATTTTAGCATAAAGAGCGAGGTATTTATCTCCTCCTAAATACCTCGCTCTTTATGCTAAAGTAATTTTAGAACCCCTCATATGCGTAATAATCTCTGTTTGTTTTAAATTTCAATGCTATTCCTTACTTTCATTTGAAAAAACGTTTTCATGTTTATTTTTCATTGTTTTTTTTTTATAGTAGTGCTAGAAAATCCTGCGCCCTTTTCATTGAATTTTTCTTCCCCCGTGACATATTCCTCAAAGGAAAGATCCTCCCACAAGGCCCTCTCCCATCAACCCCACCCCCTCAAACCAAAAAAAAACCATGAAAACGTCTGAACACTTCCCAATAACCATTACTATATGTAAACACTGGTCAAAGTTTGTAACTTGCAGCCCCTCCCTCAGGGATTGTGGGGGAGTAAGTCATTCCCAAAGACATAGTTATTATGGTTTTCGACTATGCTGAACAAAATGGCTATCTTAAAATTTTAATCTGTTGACTTTTGGAAAAAATGATCATGGGAGGGGGCCTATTTGCCCTCCAATTTTTTTGGTCACTTAAAAAGGGCACTGGAACTTTTCATTTCCGTTACAATGAGCCCTCTCACGACATTCTAGGACCACTTGGTCGATAAGATGACCCCTGGGAAAAAAAACAAACAAATAAACACGCACCCGTGATTTGTCCTTCTGGCAAAAAATACAAAATTCCACATTTTTTAGATAGGAGCTTGAAATTTTTGCTAGAGAGTTCTCTGATATACCGAATGCGATAGTGTGGTTTTCGTTAAGATTCTATGACTGTTAGGGGATGTTTCCCCCTTTTTTCCAAAATAGGGCAAATTTTCTCAAGGCAAATAACTTTTGATGACAAAGACAAAATTAATTGAAACTTATATATTTAGAATCAGCGTAAAAATTCGATTCTTTTGATGTATCTTTTAGCATCAAAATTCCGATTTTTAGAGTTTCGTTTACTATTGAGCCGGGTCGCCCCTTTCTACAGTTCCTTACCACGAACTGTTTGAAAAGAAAATAATTCGGTATTTCGGGGCTTCTGACATTATTAATCCTTTGCAGAAGTTAGGCTCAAAATTGAAAAAGGATTATATTTTTTCTCTGGGCCCCTTCCACCTATTAGTTCGTTTATTTTCCCGTTAGTTTTCACCTGTTTTCGCTTTATAGTTGTGTTATCTCTTAGCAGTTCTTTCGTTAGTTGAGTTATGGTTGTGGTATATATGTTTTATCACTCGTATAGTTGTGTTATTTTCAAATTATACTCCATAATAGAGAGGCTCCGAACACCCAGCATTGTATATTAAGCTCTTAATTTGACGTTTTTTTCTAACGTGACCAGATTCGTCCTGCGCCCTTTTCATTGAATTTCTTCCCCCATGGCATATTTCTCCAAGGAAAGATCCTCCCACATAGCCCCCTCCCTCAACCCTACCCCCAAAACCAAAAAAATACCCCTGAAAACGTCTGTACACTTCCCAATAACCATTATTATATGTAAACACTGGTTGAAGTTTGTAACTTGCAACCCCTCCCCCAGGGACTGTGGGGGAGTAAGTCTTCCCCAAAAACATAGTTATTATGATTTTCGACTATGCTAAACAAAATGGCTATCTCAAAATTTTGATCCGTTGACTTTGGGAAAAAAATGGGCGTGGGAGGGGGCCTAGATGCCCTCCAATTTTTTTGGTCACTTAAAGAGGGCACTAGAACTTTTCATTTCCGTTAGAATGAGCCCTCTTGCGACGTTCTAGGACCACTTGGTCGATACGATGACCCCTGGGAAAAAAAAACAAAAACAAAAAAACAAACAAATAAACACGCACCCGTGATTTGTCTTCTGGCAAAAAATGCAAAATTCCACATTTTCGTAGATAGGAGCTTGAAACTTCTACAATAGGGTTCTCTGATACGCTGAATCTGATGGTGTCATTTTCGTTAAGATCCGACGATCTTAACGATCGTCGGGTCTTTTAGGGGGTGTTTCCCCCTATTTTCCTAAATAAGGCAAATTTTCTCAGGCTCGTAACTTTTAATGGATAAGACTAAACTTGATGAAACTTATATATTTAAAATCAGCATTAAAATGCGATTCTTTTGATGTAGCTATTGATATCAAAACTCAATTTTTTAGAGTTTTGGTTACTATTGAGCCGGATCGCTCCTTACTACAGTTCGTTACCACGAACTGTTTGATATGTGTAGCGGATGGCTATTACCGCTTGAGCAACGGTCTAACCATTGACGGCTTTAAGGATTCGTGCTTTAAGCGGCAAACATGGGCTCAATGAAACCCTATATAAAAGAGGAATATAGCGTTGGTATTTACTTAGAGCAATGGGTTACCGCTAGAACAGCGGTCCAACAAGCCACGGCTTGAAGGCATCCGTACTTTAAGCGGTGAACCTAGACACATTGGTATGTGTGTAGCGGAGGGTTATTACCACTTGAGCAATGGTCTAACCATAGAGCGTTATAGAGCGTTGGTATTTGCTTAGAGCAATGGGTTACCGCTATAGCGACGGTTTAAATAGCCTCTAACTTAAGCGGTGGACATAAGCTAGATGGGATGACTCTGTGTCTGTCTGGTATATATTAGCAAGCAGCAGTCTAAGTAGCCTCGGCTTGAAAGCATCCGTGCTTTAAGCGGTGAATATAGTGTTGGTATATGCTTTGAGCAATGGTTTACCGCTAAAGCAACGGTCTAAGAGCAACTAGGGTAAATTGCCAATTATAAATGAAATTTAAGCTTGAAAGGAATATAGCGTTGGTATCACCCGATTGGACACATTTTATGACAAATTTCGCCCCCCCCCTAAAAATACGCTAGTGTGTTGAATTACACGAAGTTGCTCATCTTTTGTATGTGACTACAAGGATTTAACAAGAAGATGTTTTCTTTCCAATTAGAAATAGAAGAAGTAAGGAAAAAACAGGAAAAACAGCTGTTAAAACAGCTGTTTTTAAAAAAAAAACAGCTGTTTTCTGTTTTTTCAAAAAACAGAATAGATTACAGAAACAGGTCACCTGTTTTTGTTTGACCTGTTTCTGTTTCTGTTCTGTTTTTTTTCTAACTGTTTTTTTCTGTTTCTGTTTTTCTCAAAAACAGAAACAGTGCCGATGCTTAATCAGCACCGCCTGTTTGGATTTTGAAGGTCTAGTGCTTTCATATTTACTTACCTACTTTAGAGATGCATAAGGCTTTATGGCTATAATAGCAAGTGCCATACAAAGAGCCCTGGCACTACAAAGCGTTTACAGAAAAAAAAACTACCAAATAGCAAAGATTAAGCATATATTGTAACCTAATGTATTGGATCCTTTTATAGAAGCAATCTAGATATCAAAGTTGAATTAAGTATATATTGGAGCCTATTGCATAGGACACTTTTTTTTAGAAGCACTCTACATGTCAAAAGTAAATTAACGTTGTGATGTCACATTATAACGTGTTATTTTATTATTCACACCATTCTACAAGCCGAATTCATCAATATCTAACTGAGCTTTCACAGTTAAATCGATGAAAACGTAATGCGAGGTTACAATATTAATCTGATTGCATACTACTACCATAGATAAATAAATAAATTCAAAAAGATCAGAGACTACAACGTATGTTCAAGTCAAGCTTAAAACAAACATACATTGCTATAGGCTGGAATTTGGCTATCTAATACCTTCTAAAGCTTAATGCGTCATTTATATTTTATCAAATGATGTACGTATTTCGAGTAGTGGGCTTTAATTTTTTTTTTAAAGGAAAAGTTAAAATAAGAAAAATTAAGGTGACTGGATATGACTAATAAAAATAAACTGAATGTTTAATGTATCACGATATTAATTCCTCGAAATCTGAAAAATTCAAGACTTGATTTCTCACACTTTTTTCTACTCTTCAAAACATAAAAAATTATGTTTAAATTAGTTTGGCTTTTGTTAAAGCGTAAAGGCTGTCACGAAAGCTACATACAGCGCAAGAACGCTGTCTCAGATATTATTTTTATAAAAATATCGAGTAATATCGATAAGTAAATAAATTCAAAAAAGAGCAGAGACCACAACGTATGTTCAAGTCAAGCTTAAAACAAACATACATTGCTATAGGCTGGAATTTGGCTATCTAATACCTTCTAAAGCTTAATGCGTCATTTATATTTTATCAAATGATGTACGTATTTCGAGTAGTGGGCTTTAATTTTTATAAAAAAGGAAAAGTTAAAATAAAAAAAATTAAGGTGACTTAATGTTTTGACTAATGAAAGTAAATTGAATGTTTAATATACCACGATATTAATTCCTGGAAATCTGAACAAGTCAAGACTTGATTTCACGCACTTTTTTTTACTTTTCAGTGTATAAATCATAAGAAAATTATATTTAAGCTATTAATTTGGCTCTCGTTAAAGCATAAAGGTTGCCATTAAGGCTACAGGCAACGCTAGAACGCTGTCTGAGAAGTATTCTTTTTATCAAAATATCAAGTAATAATCCACTGAAACTTTCCACAATGCAGTCAAATTATCCTATTCCAACGAGTTAAACAGACTGTTCCTTTTCTTTTTAAAGACAATCACTCTATTCAAACCTTTTTTTTTAAATCTCCCCCTGATCTATAATAAAATTAATTACAGCGTGTTTGTATTGCTTCAACCGGTTTGTTAGTCTATTGGCGTAACCAAAAGCGTAATTATGTCATTACGTGGCAAATGTATCCCCAACTGAGATTAGAACACAAATTTTAATTTGGTGGGAATTATTCCACAAATTCAATGTCATAATTGATCAAGCAATACTGCTGATTTGTTAAAAAAAAAAAAAAAGATAAAAACCTTATTAGAGCATTCTAACAAGATTAGTTCTGGGATTTACCATTAGCCTTAAAATCAATACTTCATTAATATGTTTTTTTTTTATCTGAAGCAGAAACATTACAACTTACACGTAAAAACATTCCCATCTTTAAAAATTACTTATAATGCCTAAAGATACACCCCAAATAATTTAGCAATAGTTTGGTTAAAATTCCAAAGATATCTGGTGACTTGAACTAAATACTGACCCCATAGAGTTTGAAAAACACATTTTTTGGAGATAATTTCAGTAAAAAAAAAATGCTAACCTTTTGTATTTTCAATTAAAAATGTGTTCAAAAAATATCACCAATTGGCACCCATCGAATTTGAAAAAAAAAAATTTTCGAACCATTCCCCTACATTTCCATAAATTGAAACCCATTGCTTATAATAATCAAGTGAAAATAAAATGTGGCAAAAAGTGAAAAATAAATAAAGTAAAACATCAATACTAAAAAGTTAAACAAATAATAAACAAAAAGAAGGTGAACCTACCATACTAAGTCCAAGTTACAAATGGCTAAAAAACATTTTTCTCTGGGATGTATACAAAACTACAGAAAAAAACAGTTTAATAACATTCTCGCTTTAACGTATAGGTTTTTTCAACTCGATTTTTACGTTTACAGATGTGACTATAAAATGTTCTTGGAGTCCAGAATTCGTTGGACAAAATGTTTATGGTTGTCCCTACTGAGAAATTGTTTTCAATCTTTCGGTGTATTCCAGGTTCGGAAAAAATTACTGCAAACTCACTTATATGCTCCAGCAGAGATCGTCATGGTTATTGATGGTACGGCAGAAAAGTAACTTTGAATTTACTTTTGTAGTAACTATTGCCTATGATGGTTTGTGGACCTGTTTAGTGAAGTAAATTAGAAACAGCATCATCACTGGCATAAATATCAGAACAGATTAAAAAATTATTTGAGTGAAAGTAAGACTAATAGAGTTAGTTGTATTAAGACTTTATCCTTGTAACTAGTGTTGTAAAATTACCATAAAATAAAACTCGGTAAGCAAAATTGATAAAATAAGGTAAAATTGGTAAAATAAAATACTCTCAACAAGGTACTCTTATGTTTCTTTGTGGATATACAGGGTAAAATCGGCGTTTTAGATTTTCCCCGTAGCTACAAGACCAGTAAAGAATTTCTTTTTAAGCATCACTTACAGCTTTCAATGAATTTTTTTTAATGATTCGGATTTACCTGGGCTTATAAAAAGTAATACCTCTTCATCTAAATTTGCATCAAATTAATTAACCGTCTAGTTTATCCCTTCAGTTATCTTGTGCCTAGGGTAATACCTCAGCATTTGGACAGTGCCTGATTTTGGACATCCATTTTGTAAATAAAAAAAATACCATTATTTGTGGGTTAAATCTTATTAGTCATTTATTCTACATTTAAGCCTAAAAAATGTTACCCTGTGAGTCTTGCATATTTAAATAGCCGTATTCAGCCACATTCTTCATAGCATATACATATTATTTTTCATTTATTTATACAAGTACTGAATACAATTAAAAGCGTAAAATTATACAGTTATTATAAATACAGTTATTATACAATTAAAAAGATACAGTTATTACGAATGTCTTAAAGAGAGTTTGCTTGCTCAATAAAAACATTCTCTAAAAACTAAGATGGACGAAATTTTTGTTTTGATACAATTCATGACACTGAACACGCGGTCCACGAAAGCGATATATTAAATTAAAAAAAAACAAGTTTTTTAACTGACATTAAGGAGCGACATTTAAACTTAAAACGAACAGAAATTACTCTGTGTATGAAAGGGGCTGTTCCCTCCTCAACGTCGCGCTCTTTACGCTAAAGTTTGACTCTTTCTATCAATTCTACTTTATAAAACAGTAAATAACTTTAGCGTAAAGAGCGGGACGTTGATGAGGGAACAGCCCCTTTCATACACGGAATAAATTCTGTTCGTTTTAAGTTTTAATGTCGCTCCTTACTTTCACTTAAAAACTGTTTTTTTTTAATTTAATTTCTGAACGTTTTTGAATTAATGCATCTTTGATTTTGGCTCTTCGCAAATAATTAAAAAAAAAAATTGCGCATTAATTTTTTTTTGCTAAATGGCTTTCTCTTAGTTTTAGTCAGACGATTTTGAACAAAAGGGTGGGGGAAGAGGCCTAGTTGCCCTCCAATTTTTCGGTTACTTAAAAAGGCATCTAGAATTTTTAACAAACGTTTTTTTAGTAAAAAATATACGTAACTTACAAATTAACTTACGTAACGAGCTTCTATATTCGTATATTTTTCTTATGTATATGAGGAGGTTTTCCCCCTCGTTAATACATCGCTCTTTACACTAAAGCTTTAATTTCGACCCAATTCTTTAAGATTGACCCCTGAATCACAAAGTCTGTAGAATAAATAGTTGAAAATACTAATAATACTTTAGCGTAAAGAGCGAGGTATCTAGGAAGAGACGAACCCCCCATATGCGAAATAATCTCTGTTCGTTTTAAGTTTTAATGCTGGTCTTTAATTTCAGTGGAAAAAACTTTTTCATATTTATTTTTTCATTTTTTTTTAAATAGTGCTAGAAAATCCGGCGCCCCCTTCATAGAATTTCTCTTCTCCCATGACAAATTCCTCCAAGGGAAGATCCTCCTATGTAGCCCCCTCCCCTCAACCCACCCTCCCCAACCAAAACTCCCCCTGAAAAGGTTATATATATTTATATATATATATATATATATATATATATATATATATATATATATATATATATATATATATATATATATATATGTATATATATATATATATATATATATATATATATATATATATATATATATATATATATATATGTTTTTAACTACGTAAAACTTGCGAATATACAACATTCTTCGCTGTCCCATTGTCTGTGCATATAAATAGATTGTCAGGTTTACCGACTCTTGAACATGTAACACATAATTGTCCATGGGAAAAACAATCCGTATTCAGATCTATACCTCATGTTTTTAATGATTGCCCTTGAGCTTTGTTGCTGGTGATTGCTAATAGAACATTCCCTATGTCGCCGCCGTCATTTATATATCAGACAGACAGACAGACATAACACACATACAACTTATTTTTATGTTTATCTCTTTTATTTTTCAGTTTTTTCCTTTTTTTCTATTCTTTTTTTCTTTTTTAGTTTTTTTAGTTTTTTAGCTTTTTTAGTTTTTTTATTAGTTTTTAGTTTTTTTTCTTTTTAGTTTTTTTTGTAGTGTTTACCTTTTTTTTTTAGTTTTTTTTTAGTTTTTTTTTTAGTTTTTAGTTTTTTCTTATTATTTTTTTTTGTAGTTTTTACCTAGCCAAGGTTAGAACCAGCAACCTCTCGGACCTAATATATATATATATATATATATATATATATATATATATATATATATATATATATATATATATATATATATATATATATATATATATATATATATATATATATATATATATATACATCTATTGTGATTCCTCGGCACGCTTTCTGTTCTTACTTTCTCTATCAGCCGCAAGCCTGTTTTCTTGCTGTTCTTGTGATTCCTCGGCACGCTTTCTTTTCTTACTTTCTCTATCAGCCGCAAGTTTTTTGGCATAGACTCTTTGAGCAGCTTCCTCGGCTGTTGCCATTGTAGGTTCTTCAGTCATTTTACAATTAAACATTTTTCCGTCCACGATCTTCTTACAATTAAAAATTTGTCTTTTGAGCAGCTTCCTCGGCTGTTGCCATTGTAGGTTCTTCAGTCATTTTACAATTAAACATTTTTCCGTCCACGATCTTTATTACAATTAAAAATTGTAATAAAGTTAAAAAAACAAAGGTTCGTCGATATGTACTTCATAGTGACGCTGAAAAATAAAGAAGAAAAAGAAAACTGAAAAAAGAAAAAAGGTAAAAAACTAAAAAAAAAACTAAAAAGAAAAAACACTCAAAGAGAAATTACAGACCGAGACACAAATGACGACCGAGACAGAGGGAATATAAGTGACGACCGGGAACCTCAAAGAGAAATTACAGACTGGGACACCCGGACACAAATCACGACCGGGACACAGGGAATATAAATGACGACCGGGACACAGGGACACAACTACAACGGGGACGCCGGGGGCACAGGCGGGATATATAAATGACGACCGGGACACAGGGATTGTTCGAATAGAAATTACAGACCGGGACAAAGGGACACAAATGACGACCGGGACACCGGGACACAGGGAATATAAATGACGACCGGGACACTCAAAGAGAAATTACAAACTGGGACACCGGGACACAAATGACGACCGGGAAACAGGGAATATAAATGACGACCGGGACACAGGGACACATCATTAGAATAATTAGGTATAGATCTGAATACGGATTGTTTTTCCCATGGACAATTATATGTTGCATGTTCAAGAGTCAGTAAACCTGACAATCTATTAATATGCACAGACAATGGGACAGCGAAGAATGTTGTATATTCGCATGTTTTACGTAGTTAAAAACATATATTTATATCTATCTCTATTCACAGGTGGGACACAGGGACACAACTACAATGGCGCGTAACTAATATGGCGCGTAACGACTTACGCGCGCGGGGGGGCTTGGGGGGGCGCGAAGCGCCCCACCAACTAGGTGTTGGGGTGGCGCGAAGCGCCACCCCAACAGCTAGTATATATATATATATATCTATATATATAAAAATAAGTTGTCTGTCTGTGGATCTGTGGATCAGGTGACGTCATGTTTCTGTGTCGGCTGACGTCATGAAATTAGTTGTCAGGTGACGTCATGTTTCTGTGTCGGCTGACGTCATGAAATTAGTTGTCGTCATTTTTGCTTTGACGGTGACGTCATTCAAGTTATATAAGACATATGTTCACGTAGAAATCTATTAATGTTTAAGTTTACAATGACTGATGAAGATGCTCAAAGAGTCTATGCCAAAAAACTTGCTGCTGATAGTTCCTCGGCACGCTTTCTTTTCTGCAAAAATGACGGCAACTAATTTCATGACTTAATTTCAGAACTTAATTTCTGTGTTAACTGACGTCATGAAATTAGTTGTCGTCATTTTTGTTATGACGATGCTTAGTATATTGTAAAACACATTAATTTGGTTAATAATATACCATTTAAAACACCAAAATGAACATGCTGGAGTAGTCACTCGGTGAGAGAGGGTGTCAGAACGGAGAATGAAGGTCCCAGGTTCAAATCCTGGTTAGGCTAAAAAAGGTAAAAATCTAAAAACTAAAAAAAAACTGAAAAAACTAAAAAAGGCAAAAACTACAAAAAAACTAAAAACTAATAAAAAAAAAATTAAGAATAAAAATAAGAAAAAATAAAAAAGATAAAAACTAAAAAAAAAGTAAAAAGAAAAAACGAAAAAAAACTAAAAAAGCTAAAAAAAGGTAAAAACCAATAAAAAACTGAAAAGAAAAAAGGAATAAAACTAAAAAACTTTTCATCTAAAAAACTAAAAAAAACTAAAAAAGGTAAAAACTAAAAGAACTAAAAAGAAAAAAAAACTGAAAAAAGGAAAAAAACTGAAAAATAAAGGAGAAAAAGAAAACTAAAAAAATATAAATAAAAATAAAAAAACTAAAAAGATAAAAACTTCAAAAAAAACTAAAAAGAAAAAAGAAAAAAACTAAAAAAACCTAAAAAAAGGTCAAAACCAATAAAAAAAAACTAAAAGGAAAAAATGGGAAAAAATTAAAAATTTATTTCATTATATACCAATTCAAAAACGAATGTATACCGGGATGACGACCGGGACACAGGGAATATAAATGACACAACTACAACGGGGACGCCGGGGGGCACAGGGGGATATAAATGACCACCGGGACACCGGGACACAAGGAATATAAATGACGCCCGGGACACTCAAAGAGAAATCAGAGACTGGGACACCGGGACACAAATGACGACCGGGACACAGGGAATATAAATGACGACCGGGACACAGGGACATAACTACAAAGGGGACGCTGGGGTGCACAGGGGGATATATAAATGACGATGGCGACTCAGGGAATGGTCGATTAGCAATCACCATCAACAAAGCTCAAGGGCAATCATTAGAATCATGAGGTATAGATCTGAATACGGATTGTTTTACCATTGACCATTATATGTTGCATGTTCAAGAGTCGGTAAACCTGACAATCTATTTATATGCACAGACAATGGGACAGCAAAGAATGTTGTATATTCGCAAGTTTTACGTAGTTAAAAACATATATATATATATATATATATATATATATATATATATATATATATATATATATATATATATATATATATATATATATATATATATATATATATATATATATATATCTATCTATATTCACAGGTGGGACATAGGGACACAACTACAATGGCGCGTAACTAATATGGCGCGTAACGACTTACGCGCGCGGGGGGGCTTGGGGGGGGGCGCGAAGCGCCCCCACCAACTAGGTGTTGGGGTGGCGCGAAGCGCCACCCCAACAGCTAGTATATATATATATCTATATATATAAAAATAAGTTGTCTGTCTGTGGATCTGTGGATCAGGTGACGTCATGTTTCTGTGTCGGCTGACGTCATGAAATTAGTTGTCAGGTGACGTCATGTTTCTGTGTCGGCTGACGTCATGAAATTAGTTGTCGTCATTTTTGCTTTGACGGTGACGTCATTCAAGTTATATAAGACATATGTTCACGTAGAAATCTATTAATGTTTAAGTTTACAATGACTGATGAAGATGCTCAAAGAGTCTATGCCAAAAAACTTGCTGCTGATAGTTCCTCGGCACGCTTTCTTTTCTGACTTTCTCTATCAGCAGCAAGTTTTTTGGCATAGACTCTTTGAGCATCTTCATCAGTCATTGTAAACTTAAACATTAATAGATTTCTACGTGAACATATGTCTTATATAACTTGAATGACGTCACCGTCAAAGCAAAAATGACGCCAACTAATTTCATGACTTAATTTCAGAACTTAATTTCTGTGTTGACTGACGTCATGAAATTAGTTGTCGTCATTTTTGTTATGACGATGCTTAGTATATTGTAAAACACATTAATTTGGTTAATAATATACCATTTAAAACGCCAAAATGAACATGCTGGAGTAGTCACTCGGTGAGAGAGGGTGTCAGAACGGAGAATGAAGGTCACAGGTTCAAATCCTGGTTAGGCTAAAAAAGGTAAAAATCTAAAAACTAAAAAAAAAACTGAAAAAACTAAAAAAGGCAAAAACTACAAAAAAAAAACTAAAAACTAATAAAAAAAATTAAGAATAAAAATAAAAAAAAAATAAAAAAGATAAAAACTAAAAAAAAAAGTAAAAAGAAAAAACGAAAAAAAACTAAAAAAGCTAAAAAAAAGGTAAAAACCAATAAAAAACTGAAAAGAAAAAAAGGAATAAAACTAAAAAAATTTTCATCTAAAAAACTAAAAAAAACTAAAAAAGGTAAAAACTAAAAGAACTAAAAAGAAAAAAAAAACTAAAAAAAGGAAAAAAACTGAAAAATAAAGGAGAAAAAGAAAACTAAAAAAATATAAATAAAAATAAAAAAACTAAAAAGATAAAAACTTCAAAAAAAACTAAAAAGAAAAAAGAAAAAAACTAAAAAACCTAAAAAAAGGTCAAAACCAATAAAAAAAACTAAAAGGAAAAAAAGGGAAAAAATTAAAAATTTATTTCATCATATACCAATTCAAAAACGAATGTATACCGGGATGACGACCGGGACACAGGGAATATAAATGACACAACTACAACGGGGACGCCGGGGGGCACAGGGGGATATAAATGACGACCGGGACACCGGGACACAAGGAATATAAATGACGCCCGGGACACTCAAAGAGAAATCAGAGACTGGGACACCGGGACACAAATGACGACCGGAACACAGGGAATATAAATGACGACCGGGACACAGGGGCATAACTACAAAGGGGACGCCGGGGTGCACAGGGGGATATATAAATGACGATGGCGACTCAGGGAATGGTCGATTAGCAATCACCATCAACAAAGCTCAAGGGCAATCATTAGAATCATGAGGTATAGATCTGAATACGGATTGTTTTCCCATTGACCATTATATGTTGCATGTTCAAGAGTCGGTAAACCTGACAATCTATTTATATGCACAGACAATGGGACAGCAAAGAATGTTGTATATTCGCAAGTTTTACGTAGTTAAAAACATATATATATATATATATCTATCTATATTCACAGGTGGGACATAGGGACACAAATACAATGGCGCGTAACTAATATGGCGCGTAACGACTTACGCGCGCGGGGGGGCTTGGGGGGGCGCGAAGCGCCCCCACCAACTAGGTATATAGCCAACTATATATATATATAGTTATACTATATATATATATAGTATACCAACTATATATAGTTGGTTATATATAGTTGTTAGGTTGTTATTAGGTTGTTTGACTATGCTGAACAAAATGGCTATATCAAAATTTTAATCCCTTGACTTCGGACAAAAAATGAGTGTGGGAGGGAGCCTAGGTGCCCTCTAGGTTTTACGTCACTTAAAAAGGGCATTAGAACTTTTAATTTCGGTTGGAATGAGCCCTCTTGCGACATTGTAGGACCACTAGGTTGATAAGATCACCTCTCAGAAGGAAAAAAGGACGCAGCCGTGACCTGTCTTCTGGCAAAAAAATACGAAGAAGAAGAAGAAGAAGAAGCTTATTATTATTATTCAATACAATACAAAATACAATTCAAAATGGAATTACAATATACTTATTCCCCCTCGAAAGGCTCCAAGGGGTAAAAAAAATACAAATAACAACTACAATATAAGCAATATATATAAGTGGTATACAACATAAGCAACAACTACAAAAAAAAACAATAGAACATACCTGAACATAGATAATATACCTGAGGCCTGGGAGTCAAAGCGCAGAGAAGACAACCATACACCACGAACAGAACTCAGGGGACAACAACTCCTCAGAGGGGAAAAAAGATTATTCTATTTGGTTCTTTATTAAATGATCCTTAAGAATCCTTTTAAAAGTCCCAAATGAGTGGCATCTCTGTACTGAAGAAAGTAGTGAATTCCAGACCTGTTGACAAGCAATGAGGGGATTGAAATCTGATCGAATAGTCGGGGTAGGCGGAATATAGAAATTATTTGAAGAATGAAGGCTATATGGAGCTGACTCAGAAATAAACATAGGAGTTTTCCGAAGATATTTTGGAAGATGGCCGTGAAGCTGATGAAAGACAAAAGAAGCACAAGAAATAATGTAAATAGACCGTAGACTTAAGAGCGGTGTTGGTGAAGAACGGTTGGTGTCCATAACCAGACGCCGTGCTTTATTATACATGACAGAAAGTGACCGCAGCGTAGGCGGACAAGTAGACACCCATACAATGGGGCAATAAGAAACATATGACTGGACAAGACAGAAAAAAAGAAGTTTCAGAATAGATCCAGGATATGTTTGTCTAAGTTTTCGAATGATACCCAAACTCCATGAGATCTTAACCGTAATCATGGCTACATGGTTTCTGAATGAAAGATTCTCATCAAGCAGGATACCAAGAAACCGGACCACCCGACTCTCTGGTCTAGGAATAATGTCACAAGATTAGACTTGATATCACATTCCGTCCTCCCAATGGTCCCAAGAGTGGTATCATCAGCAAAAGCAACAAGAAAATTTTCGTTAGAAGCCGTATTGGAACACGACCGAGCATCAGGATGACGCAGCTTGCAGCATACCAGAGGCCTGGTATTTTTTACCACCGAAATCAGATCATTAACATAAATCAGAAATAAAATGGGACCAAGAGCAGATCCCTGAGGGACGCCATAATATACTTCATAAGGCTCCGTAAAAGCGAATCAATTGAAATAAGCCTACCAGAAAGATATGAATCAAACCAAGAAAAAGCGTTTGATCTCATACCAATATGCGATATTTTCCAAAGAAGAATCCGATGAGTCAAGGAGTCAAAAGCTTTAAAACATCCAAAAATAAAGCTGACGGGATATGACCAGAATCTATTGCCGAATGAATGAAATTCGAGAAAACTGTGCAAGCATGCTCCGTAGAGTGATTCGCTCGGAATCCAAACTGGAAATCATACAAAAATTCGTTTGCATCCAGAAAAATAAGAAGCCTGGATAGCATAGCCTTCTCAAAAATTTTGCTGAAAACAGATAGGAGAGAAATTGGCCTATAAATAGCAGGATCACTCCGAGAACCACCTTTATACAGCACTATAACCTTAGCTGGCTTGAGAGATTCAGGAAAATTCTTTTTTCGAAAGACAGATGGACAAGCTTAGTCAATGGTGACAGAATAGCATGCACAATGGCACGGATAACACTTGCAGGAATTTTGTCTGGTCCTGAAGAGGATGATCCTCTAAGAGCATTCACGAGACGAGATTCAAGACCATCGACTTCAAACATGAGGGTCCAAGAAAGGCTCTGATATCGCAACGAGAAGTTGCAAAGCTTGCAGAGGAAGCAGTTGCCTTCCCTATATTAGCAAAATAAGAGGTAAGCTCTAGCTGAACATCTGCATCTCCTTGAACGGTGTTACCATCGAGTATCAGCATTGATGGAACAGAAGGTAGAGGAGGAGTAGGTTTAAGAACTGAATTAATTAAATACCATGTCTTCCTAACATCCCTCCAACATTCAGAAAATTTCCTATGATAATACTGAGACTTTGCTCCGACAGAGAAAATCAAAAATACTCCTATAGGTCTTGAAACGTTTGTGATGAGCTACAGATGATGAAGCTTTGTAAAGCTTCCACAAATAATTTTTCCTTTTCCAGCTTTTATGGAGACCTGAACTCATCAATGGATTCAGTGGTGCTATCCTTTTCGAAGTATGGGGTGATGGACCCAGATAGCAAATTTCCAGGATTCCTTCTTTCACTAAATCATAAAAAAAAAATCAAAAGAGCGGTTAAAATCGGAATCAGAAACCAAACTGTCCCATGGTAGATCAGCCAGACGAGAATCAAGTAGACTTTGCTCAGTATCGCCATAACGGAAAAATGGGAGAGTAGATGGTGATGCTATACGCTGCGCTTGATCATCACTCTTATATTGGGAAATAGTGGGAAAATCATCAGAAATATTACTAATCAGCACCAAATTATTTAAGACATCTAGTGACGAAAAAATATTATCAATAGGAGACGCATGCGTGTCAGTAACTCGGAATGGTATACAGACTGAAGGTAGAGTTCTCGAAGAGAGCATCATCTACAAAAAATCAATAGCTGAAGCAGAATTTTGATCCAGCAGGTTAAAGCTAAAATAACCCATAAGGATTAGTTAATAGGGATATTTTTGACTGAGCCCAAAACTTCTTCCATAATTTTCAAAAACGAAATAAATAGATCTACTGGGGGATCTATAAGCCAAACCCACAGCTAAAAACTTACGCATTGATTTAATCTCAATAAAAAGGGATTCAAAGATTCTTTCCTCATTTCTGCTCAAATTACTTCGGACATTATATGTAAGACGATCAGCAATATAAAGGACCAGGGCCACCTCTTGCCATCTTTCCTATTCAGCCTCTCCATCCTATATCCTGGAATATCTAAAAGAATATCCTTTTTTGAATCTAGGAAAGTTTCACATAATCCTATAACATCAGGAGTTCCACCACTGACGAAAGATTTCAGCTCATCAAAAGACGAGCATAGTCCCTGAATATTAAGATGAAGCACAGAGAAAACATCATCACGTTTAGAGGAGGCAGAACCATTTAAACGCGAAACATACTTACTTTTATTACCCGAAATAGAATCAATATTCTTCAGATTTCTGCTTCCAATTGAATTATTAATTATATTTTCAACATCTAAAGGGTTATTTTGTAATTAAATTATGCGTTCCCCCAAAGAGTTGATACCAACCTGGTCACCAATAGAAATCGTCAATTTACTCATGGAGGATGGCATTTCCGCTCCATGACCAAACCCACCTGACCAAAGGTATAAGGAAAAAAATAAAGAAAAAAAAAGATAAAAAATAGTTTAATCGAGGTAAGGATAAATAAGAAAAGCAGGGAAAGAGAAGGAAAAAGAAACAAGAAAAAACCAAGAAATAAACAAATAATCAGCACTGGTAATTTAATCGCGAAAGAACCATGTATATGCCAAGATAAGAAATTTATCACAGGAGTCATTGGCTCACGGTTTTACGGTTTTTAGGGCAGTTAATGCTGTAGCACGTATGGCCCATAGCTTTACAACTAACACAAAAAGGACTGTTTTTACACGGGGATTCAGATTTAGACTTAAGGTCACTAGCTCCGCATTCTGAGCACAGGGTAGTGTTTGTGTAGTTTGCTGCAAGGTGGCCAGTCATATGGCATTTAAAGCATCGACGAGGCAAAAACACAAACTCCTGGGTAGCAGGTCGCTCATAAACGATTTTCACTGATTCTTGAAGGAACTGATCTAAGTCTTTTCTTGATTTGAAAAACACTTTGAATGTGCGTGACGCACCACAATTAGCTATTTTGATGCATTTTGGGATTAATTTCTTCAGTGACGAGTCGACTAGTTCGTCCGGTACTTGTTAAATAACACCAACAAAAGCAGGCTCCTTAAGTGTAGTATGTAGAGTGGGGTCAGAACGCTTTGCCTTTTCAACAATTAGACTAGCGTTTTCAAACAGTTCGTGGTAACGAACTGGAGTAAGGAGCGACCCGGCTCAATAGTAACCGAAACTCTAAAAAAATGGAATTTTGATGCCAATAGTTACATCAAAAGAATCGCATCTTAATGCTCATTTTAAATATATAAGTTTCATAAAGTTTAGTCTTACCCATCGAAAGTTAAGAGCCTGAGAAAATTTGCCTTATTTTAGAAAATAGGAGGAAAGACCCCCTAAAAGTCATAGAATCTTAACGAAAATCACATCATCAGATTTAGCATATCAGAGAACCCTATTGTAAAAGTTTCAAGCTGTTATCTACAAAAATGTTTATTTGTTTGTTTGTTTGTTTTGTTTTTTTTTATTTTCTCCAGGGCTGATCGTATCGACCCTCTTGTCCTAGAATGTTGCAAGAGGGCTCATTCTAACGGAAATGAAAAGTTCTAGTGCCCCCTTTAAGTAACCAAAAAATTGGAGGGCACCTAGGCCCCCTCCCATGCTAACTGTTTTTCCAAAGTCAACGGATAAAAATTCTGAGATAGCCATTTTATTAAACGTAGTCAAAAAACCTTAGAACTATGTCTTTGGGGACGACTTACTCCCCCACAGTCCCCGTGGGTGGGGCTACAAGTTACAAACTTTGACCAGTGTTTACATATAGTAATGGTTATTGGGATGTGTACAGACGTTTTCAGGGGGAATTTTTGGTTGGGGGATGGGATGAGAAGAGGGTTACATGTTGGGGAAACTTTCCATGGAGGAATTTGTCATGGGGGAAGAAAATTTCCATGAAGAGTGCGCAGGATTTTCTAGCATTATTTAAAAAACCCAATGAAAAAATAAATATGAAGAAGTTTTTCCAACTGAAAGTAAAGAGCAGCATTAAAACTTAAAACGAACAGAAATTTTTACGCATATGAGGGGCTCACCTCCTCCTAATACCTCGCTCTTTACGCTAGAGTATTTTTAGTAATTTCAAATATTTATTCTACGGCTTTTGTGATTCAGAGGTACTGACGTGGGGGTGAACCCCTCAAGTTCTAGTTGCCTTTTTGAGTAACCAAAAAATCGCAGGGCAACTAAACTTCCTTCCCAATCCTTTTTTCTCAAAATCATTCGATCAAAACTATAAGAAAGCCATTTAGCCAAAAAAATAAATATACAAATTTCGTTTTAATTATTCCTCTGCGGAGAGCCAAAATCAAAACATGTATTGCTTCAAAAACGTTCAAAAATTAAATAAAAAAAAGTTTTTTTAACTGATCTTAAGGAAGGACATTAAAACTTAAAACGAACAGAAATTACTTCGTATATGAAAGGGGCTACTTCCACATCAACACCCCGCTCTTTACGCTAAAGTTTTTTACTGTTTTAAAAGGAAGAGTTGAGAGAAAGAGTCAAACTTTAGTGTAAAGAGCGGGGCGTTGATGAGGAAGCAGCCCCTTTCATGTACGAAGTAATTTCTGTTCGTTTTAAGTTTTAATGTCGCTCCTTACTTTCAGTTAAAAAAACTTGTTTTTTTATTTAATCTTTAGACGAGACGATAAGTTTCCATTCATTCTTGCCACGGCGTAGATAGTGAGATATGTTTGTCAGAACGCTGTCCAATTTACGCGATAACTCATTGATCTTGGATACAACTATAGCATTTACGGCCTCTCCTATAGTTGGGACTTCACATGGACTAAGAATAACAAATTTTGGGATTTTTAGGTTTTGCTTGGCAGCAGCAACTATAGTTTTACACATGTTAAGAATATTATCTTCATCTTTAGAGTGAGTCACCATTCGGGTTGTAATACTTAGTTCGGCAAAAAGAACTTTCTTTGCTTGGATGATAGTATCGCGATCAAAATAAGCGACAGCTACCTTTTGAATTAACTCTTGCCTAACTCCATCAGTTAGAGATCGGCTTAAAAAGTTCAAAACAGGATTCAAAATTAATCTGTCTTCCATTTTACACTGACCAAATGCTTTCTAAAATTAACCTGCCTCACTCCTTTACTCTAGCCTCTCTCTCTCCTTCCTCCTTTCCTCTCTTTTCTCCTCTCCCTCTATTCCATCTCTCCTTACATTCAATTTAAGTCCACAGAATATCAAATATGTGAGATCAATAGATGTGACACCTTGATAAACCGTCACACAAGTTTTAATTAAAACTGGTATTTTGCCAAATACTGCGAGATCTAGCAAGTGGGATTAAAATTCATACCTCAGACTATCAGGTATGAGAAAATGGAAACTAATCTGATTAGTTTAGATGTTGACACCATGAAAGCTAGTTCAGTACTGAAACCTAGTTCAGTACTGAACGCTAGTTCACTACTAGCTCAGAAATTCCACATTTTTGTAGAATGAATGAACTTTATTACCCGTAAAAGTATAAAAACACAAAGTACGGAGTATTATAAATAAACAAAACAATAAACAGCAAAGAAAAAAAATTCAAACTAACAAAAGACAACATGGACTAATTAACCAGTATCATTATAGAAAAAAGGCTGCAGAGGGTCATAAACGTGAATAAAGTTGATAGTCTTTTTACATAAATCACCACTAGAAGACCAAATCCGAGAGGGCAGGTCTATTAAACCAAATCGAGCAATTATTTTTTTTGTTTCGGTGCCATCTAGGAAGCCGGAGGAGGAATTTGCAATATCTGAAATGAGCCGTACATATAGTATGTCGATCTTTCTTACGATTAAATAAAAAAAACAAGTTTTTTTAGCTGAAAGTAAGGAGCGACATTAAAACTTAAAACGAACAGAAATTACTTCGTATATTAAAGGGGCTGCTTCCTCATCAACGTTCCGCTCTTTACTCTAAAGTTTTTTACTGCTTTAAAAAGCAGAGTTAAGAGAAAGAGTCAAACTTTAGCGTAAAGAGCGGGGCGTTGATGAGGAAGCAGCCCCTTTCATATACGAAGTAATTTCTGTTCGTTTTAAGTTTTAATGTCGTTCCTTACTTTCAGCTAAAAAAAACTTCTTTTTTTTTATTTAATTTCTGAACGTTTTTCAATCAATGCATGTTTTGATTTTGGCTTTCCGCAGAGGAATAATTAACACGAAATTTGCAAGTTTTTTTTTTTGGCTAAATGGCTTTCTAATAGTTTTGATCGAATGATTTTGAGAAAAAAGGAACGGTGGAAGAAGCCTAGTTGCCCTGCAATTTTTTGGTTACTTGAAAAGGCAGCTAGAACTTTTAATTTTGTACGAATGTTTTTATTAGTAAAAGATAGACGTAACTTACAAATTAGCTTACGTAACGAACTTTTGCAATATCATGCTTTTATTAAATATATGAGGGGTTCACCCCCTCGTCAGTACCTCGCTCTTTACAATAAAGATTAAATTTTGTCCCAATTCATTAACATTGACCCCTGAATCACAAAAGCCGTAGAATAAATAGTTGAAATCACTAAAAATACTTTAGCGTAAAGAGCGAGGTATTAGGAGGAGGTGAGCCCCTCATATGCGTAATAATTTCTGTTCGTTTTAAGTTTTAATGCTGCTCCTTACTTCCAGTTGAAAAAACTTTTCATATTTATTTTTTCATTGTTTTTTTTAATAATGCTAGAAAATCCTGCGCTCCGTTCACGGAAATTTTCTTCCCCCATGAAAAATTCCTCGATGGAAAACTACCCCAACATATCCCCCTCTGGTCAACCCCTCCTCCCAACCAAAAAATCCCCCTGAAAATGTTTGTACACTTCCCAATAAACATTACTATATGTAACCACTGGTCAAAATTTGTAACTTGTAGCCCCTCCCACGGGGACTGTGGGGGAGTAAGTCGTCCCCAAAGACATAGTTCTAAGGTTTTTCGACTACACTGAATAAAATGGCTATCTCAGAATTTTGATCCGTTGACTTTAGGAAAATAATTAGCGTGGGAGGGGGCCTAGTTGCTCTCCAATTTTTTGATCACATAAAAAGGGCACTAGAACTTTTCATTTCTGTTAGAATGATCCCTCTCGCGAGATTCTAGGACCACTGGGTCGATACGATCACCCCTGGGAAAAAACAAACAAACAAATAAACAAACAAACAAACAAATAAACACGCATCCGTGATCTGCCTTCTGGCAAAAAATACAAAATTCCACATTTTTGCATACAGGATCTCGAAGCTTCTACAATAAAGTTCTCTGATACGCTGAATCTGATGGTGTGATTTCTGTTAAGATTCTATGACTTTTAGGGGGTGTTTTCCCCTATTTTCTAAAATAAGGCAAATTTTCTCAGGCTCGTAACTTTTGATGGGTAAGACTAAACTTGATGAAACTTATATATTTAAAATCAGCATTAAAATACAATTCTTTTGATGTAGCTATTGATATTAAAATTTCATTTTTTAGAGTTTTTGTTACTATTGAGCCGGATCGCTCCTTACTACAGTTCTTTACCACGAACTGTTTGAAACAGACGAGCCATGCCTGATAAGAACAAAAGCACTGGGGCGCAATAAGAGTTATAAATCATGCACAAACCGTTGCGGTTATAACGGCTTTTGTTTGGGGATATTTTTCCGTAAGCGACGCGTAGGTTCTTCACGGCTTGATTCACTAGGGATGAACAGGTATTGGAAAGTGCTGGGCCGAAACACAGACCAAGCCAACTAACTAAAGAAGAATATGGTAGAACTGCAGTCCAAGCAACAAGTGGAGCGACCACATAAGGGCTATTAAAACAAATAAACTCGCATTTAGACGCATTAACTGACAGTCCAATCTTAGATAGTTCATTGGTTAATATAGTAAAACTGGAAAGCAATCCACGGCGAGTCCGGGCAACAAGAAGAACGTTATCTGCATATGCAACAGAAGACAAACCAATATTACCGTAAAAAACAGAACTTTTAAGGGGACGCAGGCACGGTGTAAGCACGTATTTAAATATACTAGGAGACAATACGGCACCTTGCCGTAATCCCTTATTAATTTTTACCGGGTCAGATATTTGGCCATTCCAGGTAACTTGAATTTTAGACTTTGAATACAAAGAAGCCAATAAACTTAGTACGGAAGGATTAACACCTGAAGACGCAAGGGAAAATAGAGCATGAGAGTGCACAATATTGTCGAAAGCTCCAGAAATATCAACAGTAAGACAGTATAAAGACATTTTACTTTTTGCGGCATCTTTCATGAGTCGGCTTAAAACATGATGTGCATGGGAGCAACCAAAACTTTTCTGAAAACCAAATTGAAAAGGCGTAAAATCTCAATTCGACTCAATTTCTGGTAGTAACAAATATTCAAGCAACTCACTTAAAAAACACGATATTGTAATGGGACGATAATTTACACATGACGTGGGGTCCTTGCCTTGCTTTTGAATAGACGTTACACGGCCACAAAGGAAACTATCAGGGACAAGCGACTGTGCTAAGCAAGACTGGAAAAATTTTTGTAGATGGTTAAGTAGAGCAGGACAATCATAGGCAAAAAATCGATAAGAAAGGCCGTCACCATCAAGGCTATTTGAACGCTTAATTTTTCTTAAAGCCCGGCGAATTTCAGATATTGCTACAGGCTGGACATGAGCCTGCAGGAGACGGTATGGTAAAAGCGGTTTAAGCAACTTATAATAAAAAGACTGAAGAAAACTATTAAATACACTGAACGCACGCTTATAATGATCAACAAAATTAGCTAACTGGAGACAAGATAGGGTAACTATAACAAGCTTAAAACTTCTACAGTAGGGTTCTCTGACACGGCGAATGCGATGGTATTTCCTTAAGATTCTATGACTTTTAGGGGGTGTCTCCTCCCAAAAACCGAAGCATCGGTCTTACTGTTTCTTTAATAAAAAAAATGATTCAAAGAAAATACTTTTCTCGCAATATATTTCCGTTTATTATTGACAATTAACTAAAAAAAATACTTTTTCCACAAAATAAGTTTTCAAGGAAAGTAAAGAGCTCCATTAAACCAAGAATGAGGAAAAATAAAAACAAATAATCCACCAAGCGTAAAACCAAGTAAAAACAAGAAATCAGCATCAATAAATGAACGAAATCAAAAATAAACAGAAATTTTATCAAACAACCGGTCTAAACAAATAAGCCGAACTGGCCAGTTTGGCTTAAGAACTTTCACTAAACTCAAAACGAGCAGAAAATAAAATGATCAGGTTTATAAGAAATCATGTTCATATTATGCACAGAGTACATTTTCTTTTTTTGTTTGTTTGTTTTTAATTTGTCACTTATTTCGCTTTAAGTTAAGATACTTTGAAAAAAAAGACAAGTAAAGATTACGTTTTTATTGAGCAAAATCAACATAAACAGCTCAACTAATTCACTTTAGCGTTAATATTCATGAGCGGCGTTAATATTCTAACGAAAACTTGTTCTAACCTGTGTGTTGAAAACTGGTGTTTGGGTTAGACCAAACTGAATTTTTAGTCATAGAAAGCATGTTTTAGGTATTCCGCCACTCCCCAGAAAATAGCCCCGCAGAAAATACCCCGCTCCCGCGGAGTAAGTAGAGATATAGAAAATGATGGAGTCCTAATCGAAAAAACAAGCAACAAAATGATATAAAAAAAGTTAATGCCCAATTTTTTTTAAATGATGTAACAAAAAATGTTATGTCCCTGGGGCATTTAGGGTTCAAATAGAAAGGGTGCTTATATTAACTTTAGAGGTGGCTCATTAGGTTGAAATCGGAAGCTTTAGTTCATTTTTAAGACTCAAAGGTGATGAGACCCAACGACCCTTCTTTTCACCAAGCACAAACATCACAATAACGGCCTAAAGTATTAAGTTAGGCCTTTCTGGGTAAGTTGTGGCGGATCTTGAACTCGCCTGAAGCCACTATGTGTACCACCAGAGCCTGGGGACGAGGTTGTAAGCTCTGCCCCTTGGGAAGCTAGAATTCTTATGAAAAAGATGGTTGTATAAACTTTTAAATTGGCTCATTTGGTTGAAATTGAAAGTTCTAGTTCCCTTTTAAGAGTCAAAAGTGATTGAGGTCAACTAGCCCCCCCTAACTACCCGTATTTTCACCACGCGCAAATATCACAATAGCAGCTTACATTATCAAGATAGACCTTTCAGGGTAATTTGTGGCAGATCTTGACCTAGCCAAACGACACTATGTGTATACTTCTACAATACATTAAGAGCATTATGTTACATCTACAATTACTGTAACTAATGACATTAAGAGCATTATGTTGAAACGTTTAGGGGAAGATACAATTAAAGGAAAGAAACTAAACACATGCAAGTATTAAAAGGTGATATAAGCAATGTCATAGGGAGCACTGCTCTATCATCGCTAGTAATATCATTTATATTTAAAGGAGCTAATTTGATTGTAAATTAAAAGTTCTAGTACCCTTTTTAAGACCCAAAAGTGTTTGGAGTGCAATCAGCCTTCCTCTTTAGCTCATAAGTTTCCAAGCACTTTCAATCAAAATTTTAAGACAGCCATTTTGTTAAGCATAGCTGAATGGTCTTGAAACTATATCTTTAGGGCTATTGTGTAAGCTAACCCCCCACAGTTATCCATTTGGTCCTTATGCTTAAAACCCAAATCTTATAACTAAATGTTACTTTAAAATTAAATAAAAACTAACTTAACAGTTTTAGTTGTTATTGTGATATTTGTGTTTGGTAAAAAGAGGGGTAATTTGGGGAGGTCTAACTGAAATCCATCACTTTCGACTCCTATAGAGGAACTAAAACTTCCAATTTCAACTTATGAGTCACCTCTAAAGTTTAAATAACCATCCCTTCCATTCAAACCCTAAAGTATCCAGGCGAATAAAATGCAATACTCGCCTCCAGACTCTAGCGGCTTATATCAATCCAAAAGCCATGTTATATGAGCTATGGACTATATTGAATAAAAGGAGTGTCTCAAAATTTCTACTGGATGTTTTTCGAGGACTTGTGGGGGATGGTAGCTGCACTCTGATCACTTTTATTCTTAAAAAGGGCAATAGAACTTCTGATTACCAATCTAATGGGTCCCCTCCGAAGTATATATTGGATGGAGGTGTTTGGGGAGACTATTGGCGTGGAAAAAGTGGGCTTGTTGCTATCAAATCAGTTTTTACTCTTATAATGGGCAATATAACTTCCAATTTCAAGTCAAATGACCCCCCTTAAGTTTACACAACCACCCATTCCATAAAACTTTATATGGCCCCACGGCATAATTTGATCTTCATCTTTTGGATATTTTCGCGGAAACTGCTCAAAATTTAAACTCATAATGAATTATATTATATGAAAATGTGTACGACGATAGTCTCCATAGCTACATCTGACATTTTTTTCCAGATTGGAAAAGTGGAAAAGTGTCAGTTTTCTGATTTAAAAATGACAAAGACCCCACTCTACAATAGACTCAATCTGAAAACTCTATCTAATATTCTGCATGTCATATGGGTGATTCTTGAGTCAACCTCTTGGGACATTCCAGAACAACAAACAACAAAACAACAAAAAAAGCAAATGTACTCTGTGCATAATATGAACATGATTTCTTATGAACCTGATCATTTTATTTTCTGCTCATTTTGAGTTTAAATCGGTTATTTGTTATAATTTATGTTTGTTTTTAATTTCGTTTATTTATTGATGCTGATTTCTTGTTTTTATTTGGTTTTACGCTTGGTGGATTATTTGTTTTTATTTTTCCTCATTCTTGGTTTAATGGAGCTCTTTACTTTCCTTGAAAACTTATTTTGTGGAAAAAGTCTTTTTTTAGTTAATTGTCAATAATAAACGGAAATATATTGCGAGAAAAATATTTTCTTTGAATCTTTTTTTTATTAAAGAAACAA
The DNA here is from genome assembly GCF_032884065.1 of Artemia franciscana. Taxonomy (NCBI): domain Eukaryota; kingdom Metazoa; phylum Arthropoda; class Branchiopoda; order Anostraca; family Artemiidae; genus Artemia; species Artemia franciscana. Next base: position 6,120,562 of record NC_088876.1, read on the forward strand.
TAAGACCGATGCTTATCAAAATTTGTGAAGGGCGGGAGAAATTTTTTCCCGGAAAACATAAAAAAGATCATTTTCAAAATTGTTGCTGATGTCCCAGTAATTACACTGTACTTTAGGGGTTTTTTTTTCATTTTTTAGGTGAAAACCTGGAAAAGTTCTTCCTGGAAAAATTGTACAAAACTTTTGTTCTGTGAATCAGGGTGTTTAGGATATACATTTTCAGAGTGGACGGGGTACGCTGAATGTCATTTCGTGTCTGGAAATCCTCTCACAGAGCAAAGTTTGGTCTCCTGGTACTGCTTATTAAAACTGACAACCATAGAAAAAGAGTGGCCTATATGTTGATACTGCTAAGTGCCAATAGTTTTGGAACCTTTCATCTATGCTGAACAAATGGCTATCTCAAAATTTTGATCGAACGATTTTGAGAAAGAAGGGACGGTCGAGGGGACTGCTTGGTCTTCAACTATTTTGGTAAGATAAAAAAGGGCACTAGAAATTTTTAATTTCCAATGAAATGAGCCCTCTCCCAATGTCTCGGACTATGGATCGACACGATCATCCCTGTAGAAAAAAAACACATCCATGATCTTTCTTCTGGCAAAAAAAAAAAAAAAATACGAAATTCATCATTTGTTGCAGAAAAGAGTTTGAAACCATTTATAGAATAGGAAGTTATTTGTGCTTATTAGGCATTTCAATTACAAACAAGAGTATTTAGAGGATTACTGAAGTATCAACTAGATATTAGAAGTAAAAACTAAAACCATTAAACAATTCCCAGAGGAGGTACCCCACCCCCTTACTCCCTACTGATTTCAGTCATCAAAGTATAATCGATTTAACCTATCTAGTTATATTACAAATCTTATTATGAATATCGTCTATTTTCGTCCTAAAGTCAAATTTTTGTTTTCATTAATACATTTTCTTCGTTCAAAAAATTATTTTAATGTATAGCTACCTACCTTTTTTTTTAATGACTCCATTCCTGATCTATTTGCAGATGTAGAGAGGGCATTCATATTCAATCCACTTTCAAAGGTTTGAACAGAAGAAAATCTGAACAGATGGAACTGGTGCACTATACAGAGTAAAAAACCTTAAATATGAAGAAAAAATTGACCTGAGTAAATGATATGAAATAGGAAGTATAGAGCATATTTTAAATTTCGCGATTAACTAGGTTTGTCTATCCTCTTGATGACAATGATCTGAGGTCTAAATCTGATATAGTGCGAAATCAAACCTTTCAAAGGCGGTATATATGCATAAATGCTAATTTGGCACATATCGGCAGTTGTAATGGACTGCTGTTTCCTATTTTTTTTTCTTAGATAGCTTCATGTGTGATTTATTCAATTAAATAATGGATCTATTTGCTATATCGTAGGAAATCACTAGATTTTGAAGAAAAAAATTCCTTAAAAAATCCAGAAGACATTGTAAAAATCCCCAAGTCCTTAAATGAAAAAGTTTTCCCATATCAGACCTCAAAAATCCGTGTTATAGGGGTGAAATCTCTAGTACGGAAACACTGAGTATGAATACTGAAAATTAGCTATGCAGAAGGGATCTTTCTGTAAATTTGAATAACAGGGTTTCCACCTGTCACCTGATTTTGAAAGACAGAAACGAAAAAAAAGTTGAAAATCGGAAAACTTTGAAGAATTTTGTTTCGCTCTTAGCATTAGCCATTAGTCAAGTTGAGGTAGAAGTAAATTGAAAGAAGAAGAATCAATCAAATTCGAGGTAACGAACTATTGTAAGGAGCGACCCGGCTAAATAGTAAACGAAATTCTAAGAATCGGAATTTTGATACCAATAGTTACATTTTGATACCAATAGTTACAGGATTTCTATGCTGATTTTAAATATACGAGGTTTATCAAATTTAGTCTTACCCATCAAAAGCTACGAGCCTGAGAAAATTTGCCTTGATTTGGAAAATAGGGTGAGACACCCCCTAAAAGTCATAGAATCTTAAGGAAATACCATCGCATTCGCCGTATCAGAGAACTCTACTGTAGAAGTTTTTAGCTCCTATCTACAAAAATGTGGAATTTTTGAACTAGTAGTGAACTAGCTTTCAGTACTGAACTAGCTTTAAGTACTGAACTAGCTTTCATGGTGTCAACATCTAAACTAATCGGATTATTTTTCATTTTCGCCTACCTGATAGTCTGAGGTATGAATTTTAATCCCACTTGCTAGATCTCGCAGTATTTGGCAAAATACCAGTTTTAATTAAAACTTGTGTAACGGTTTATCAAGGTGTCAACATCTATTGATTTCGCATATTTGATATTCTGTGGACTTAAATTGAATGTAAGGAGAGATGGAAAAGAGGGAGAGGAAAGAAAAAGAAAAGAGAGGAAAGGAGGAAGGAGAGAGGGAAGGTGGAGTAAAGGAGTGGGGCTGGTTATTTTTAGAAAGCATTTGGTCAGTGTAGAATGGAAGACAGATTAATTTTGAATCCTGTTTTGAACTTTTTAAGCCAATCTCTAATTGATGGAGTTAGACACGAGTTAGTCCAAAAGGCAGCTGTCGCTTATTTTGATCGCGATACCATCATCCAAGCAAAGAAAGTTCTTTATGCCGAACTAAGTGTTACAACCCGAATGGTGACTCACTCTAAAGATAAAGATAATATTCTTAACATTTGTAAAACTATAGTTGCTGCTGCCAAGCAAAACCTAAAAATCCCAAAATTTGTTTTTCTTAGTCCATGTGAAGTCCCAACTATAGGAGAGGCCGTAAATGCCACATTTGTATCCAAGATCAATGAGTTATCGCGTAAATTGGACAGCGTTCTGACAAACATATCTCACCCTTCAAGTAGCCTCTCTGACCGGTCACTGGTCTTGCCCCAAAGTCATGACTCAATGCCTAAATCTTCGTATGCTGTAATTATAAAAAAAACCTCCAAAAGAGCTAAAAGGCCCAACTGAGCGCCAAGCATTTATAGACAGTCTTTGTCCTAGTCCTGGCAGCGATGTATCTGAGCTACGCCGTGGCAAGAATGAATGGAAACTTATCGTCTCGTCTAAAGAAACCGCTAGTCTAATTGTTGAAAAGGAAAAGCGTTCTGACCCCACTCTAAATACTACACTTAAGGAGCCTGCTTTTGTTGGTGTTATTAAACAAGTACCGGACGAACTAGTCGACTCGTCACTGAAGGAATTAATTCCAAAATGCATCGAAACAGCTAAGTGTGGTGCGTCACGCACATTCAAAGTGTATTTCAAATCAAGAAAAGACTTAGATTCAGTCTTCATTCAGAGTTCATGGTGTGAGGACCTTTTTGGGATATAACCTATTACTAAAGGATTATAGTTTCTACCTGACCTAAAGCTAATATTTAATTAAGTGACCAAGGGATTATAATTTGAATAAGCGGATTATTTTTCTTCTTGAGTGAAAATTCCCTCGGGAACTATGGATTTTCTTATTGATATTCTCATGATCAGTGACCTATATAATATATATAATTAAGGCTATCCGATATTTATAGACTTTCCGATGTTTATTGGCAATTAATTGGGTGGGAGGAGAAAAGTAAGCAGAAGACGTGTGAGTGAGTTGTTTGCAAGAGCCGTGGTACCCGCCGGGCTTGCCCCTTAAATTGCGGGGACAAGGTAGACAGCCTCCAACACTTCCCTTACGATTGCTTCCCTTATCCCAGTTTCAAAATGAGTCCAAATGTACCGGTCAACACCAAACCAGGGGATCTCTTTCTAGCTAGGTTCGCAGGCTACCCATTATGGCCAGTTCGGATTCTGGAGTCTGTCCCCACTTCGAAAGGGCCTAAAAAGTATCACGTTTTCTGCTATGGAAAAAAACATGATCGCCAATTAGTTACTTCTGAGCAGCTTGTCAGTTACAATGTAACTATAATGTAACGGAATGTAACGGAATGCTTTAGCCAAGAAAACGAGAGGAGTAGATGCTGCATTTGATGAATTACGTGATTATCCGGATGTTTATAAACAGTATCTGAAGGGTTCAAATACTGCTGCTGATTGTGCAGCAGAATTGCGAAATCTTATTAATGCTACCGAGCAGGATTTGCTCGCTACAAAGAAAAATTTATCAGAGACAATTGAAAAGAAAATAGCCGAAAAACTGAAATCGACCGGGTCAACTCCAGCGGGTAGTACTACCAAGTTTCCGACAGAGACCATGGTTTCAGAAATACACGGAAAATAGCCGAAAAACTGAAATCGACCGGGTCAACTCCAGCGGCTAGTACTGCCAAGTTTCCGACAGAGACCACGGTTTCAGAAATACACGATGCGATCATTATAGAATTTAGCCCAAAGTTTAACATCATTGAAAAACAGCTCAAAAATTACTTGCATGCTATTGAAATCCTTGAGAACAGGGTAACTCAACTAGAGGCGAAAGTTGACGATTATGAGCAGGAAGCTAGGCTAGATTCTCTCTTATTTAACGGTGTGAAACAGAACCCATCGCAAAATCTAAATCCAGCTATTAATCATATCATACGTGACCAAATGGGCCTGTCTAGAATCGCAAATTCCGATGTTGTGAGTGTTCACCGGTTCCGTCTGGGTTCTAGTAACTCACAAAGACTGGACAAGGTGGCTCCCGTGCTCGTGAAATTTCGTTCTAAGGATATTGCTAGCGCTGTTTTCAAAGCAAAGAAGAATCTTGCAAATAGTGGAATTTTTGTATCTGAAAATCTCACAAAGAAAAAGCGCGAGTTACTGAATGCTGCCAGAGATAAATTTGGAAACCGATGTGTTATGTCAGATCAGGGGAGAGTTTTTTGTGCGACAGTCTAGTGTTAGTCCCATTCAGCGTATTTGGGATATCGATGATCTTCTGTAATATCAGTGATAGTGATAATCGTTTTCATTTCCGTTCATTTTTTTTCTTTTTCTTGTTAGAGTTTACAATATTTTTTGTTTTTTCGTTATCCCTTTTCTGTATATTTCCTTACCGTCAAATGCGGTCTGTACTATATTACGAATGGCTGTTCAAGTAAATAATGATATGCAGCAGTCCCGTTTGGACTTGTTGCAAAATTCGCCGTTTCGTATTGAAGATGTTTTGTCGTTATCGGTAGCGAATGATTTTGTGGGTCATCCATTTAAGCCGCTGCGGAGTAGCAAATATATTCGGTTGAGTGATATTGAAATGCCTGGGCAATCTGAGTCTTTGACTGTGGCTAAGTGGAATTTTCATCTGAATTCTAACCACCATGAGGTCGCCCGTCTGCTAGATCTATATAAAAATAAGGTAGAAGTATTACGGATTTGCGAGTCGTTCGTAACTCAAGACACTTTCCTCTCGTCACATTTTTTCCCAGGCTATAAACTTGTGTCAAAATCAAGGAGTTCAATGAGAGGAGGAGGTTTGACTTTTCTGCTAGCAAATTCTTTGGATTACGTAATTCGAGATTATTTAACTCTCTGGAATGAAGGTAAGCTCGAAACTTTATCAATAGAAATAGAGTTAGAGAAAAATAGAAAGTTCATCATTTCTTTGGTTTACCGGCCGCCCAGCGCAAACCCAGATGAATTTTTTAGAGAATTCGATGGATTTCTTCAAAGAATGTCAAGTACTAAACTCCAATGTATTTTTTTAGGCGATTTTAACTTCGATCTTTTAAATCTAGAAGGAGTAAACCTTGATTTTTTTAACCTTATGCTTTCACATAACCTTTATCCCGCAGTTTCAATCCCAACTAGGATAACAGATCATTCGGCAACCCTGATTGACAATATCTTCCTTTCTTCGGATGCAACTGTGGAATGCTGTGCTGACGTTGTCTTACACCCTGGGTCTGACCATCTACCAGTATTTTGCACCATTAAAAGATTTGGCTGTAAACATAAAACCACTACTAAGCTTCAATTCAGAATGATGAAAGCTGAAAATCTCAGGAAATTTAAAAATGAAATCAGCACAGTATCATGGCAAGAAGTCATGGCGGAAAAAGAAGACCCCTCGACTGCTTTTGATAAATTTATGAGTATTTTGTCTCCCATCTACGATCAGTGTTGCCCATTAAAAACTGCAACTAAGAAGAAAAACCAACCGCGGAAGCCATGGATTACGGAAGAGATACTGGAAATGATGTAGAAGAGAGACCAATTATTCTCAGATTATCTCAATTGTGAGAGTGATGGTAGTTGGGAAGAGTACAGAAAGGCAAGAAATAGGGTAAATTCTACACGACGAGCTGCAATGAGGGAGTATATACGTAACTTATAAATTAGCTTACGTAACGAACTTTTGTATTCTCGTGTTTTTATTACGTATATGAAGGGGTTCACCCCCTCGTTAGTACCTTGCTCTTTACACTAAAGCTTAAATTTTGTCCCAATTCATTAAGAATGACCCCTGAATCACAAAAGCCGTAGAATATATAGTTGAAATTACTAAAAATACTTTAGCGTAAAGAGCGAGGTATTAGGAGGAGGTGAGCCCCTCATATGCGTAATAATTTCTGTTCGTTTTAAGTTTTAATGCTGCTCCTTACTTCCAGTTGAAAAAAACTTTTTCATATTTATTTTTTCATTTTTTTTTTCTAAATAATGCTAGAAAATCCTGCGCTCCCTTCATGGAAATTTTCCCCCCTCTTCTCAGCCCCTCCCCTCAACTGAAAAATCCCCACTGAAAACGTCTGTACACTTCCCAATAACCATTACTATATGTAAGCACCGGTCAAAGTTTGTAACTTGTAGACCCTCCCACGGGGACTGTGGGGGAGTAAGTCGTCCCCAATGAAATAGTTGTAAGGTTTTTTACTACGCTGAATAAAATTGATCCGTTGACTTTGGGAAAATAATGAGCGTGGAAGGGGGCCTAAGTGCCCTCCAATTTTTTGGTCACTTAAAAAGGGCGCTAGAACTTTTCATTTCTGTTAGAATGAGCCCTCTCGCAACATTATAGGACCACTGGGTCGATACGATCACCCCTCGAAAAAAAAAACAAAACAAACAAACAAATAAACACGCATCCGTGATCTGCCTTCTGGCAAAAAAAAAATACAAAATTCCACATTTTTGTAGATATAATCTTGAAACTTCTACAATAGGGTTCTCTGATACGCTGAATCTGATTGTGTGATTTTCGTTAAGATTATATGACTTTTAGGGGGTGTTTCCCCCTATTTTCTAAAATAAGGCAAATTTTCTCAGGCTCGTAACTTTTGATGGGTAATACTAAACTTAACGTTTATACTAAACTTATGCTAAACGTTTATACTTAACGGTAATACTAAACAAAATTATATATTTAAAATCAGCAATAAAATGCGATTCTTTTGATGTAGCTATTATTATCAAAGCTCTATTTTTTAGAGTTTTGGTTACTATTGAGTTGGTCGCTCCTTATTACAATACGTTACCACGAACTGTTTGAAAAATGAACTCTGGGACTGTTTTCACACTTTTCTGACGATTAGAAAAAGCAATTTTGGCTTGACTTGCCACTGAATGAAAGATCACCTGATCTAACCACGTGTTTCGAAGGATGCCAAAGTGATGATATTTAAACAACAATCAAATAAGCTACTATATTATTCATTTTTTCTTGGATATTTGAGTAAAAGTAGCCTAAATACAATTGTTTGCTAATCACAATGATTTTGTTCTTCGTTGTGGAATACAACGAAGCGTAAACTTGATTTGTCATTATTTGAATAGTATCACTTTTGTGCTTCTTGTGCAAATAAATCTTTCAGTGTCCCAAGAATTTTTCTCGGATCTCTACAGAGATCCAATACAAAATAAATTGAAGGTCGTGTCAAAAGCTAATGAAGCCTTTTGTTGTGGGTTTTGGACAGTAGAAAAAAAAACATTAGACAAAAAACAATATTTTCAATGGAATTACCAAAAAAGGCATTTTTTACGGAAAAACAAAAATATATTATTAAAAGAGAGGAATAAAAAAAATCGGGAGGAGGGGGGAGGGTACAAACAGTGTTTATTAGCTTTTTATTTTTATTTTCTGACAACATGTAAGGAGGAGGACAATTTTGATGTTTTTTCAAATTTTGTTCAATGAAATCCAAAAAAGATATTTTTCAAATGTGGGGAGGGGGATCAAAATACTTTGGAGAGAAGCAAAAACGATCAATCGCATTATCAGTTTCCATTGTAACATCTCATTAGTCTGAGCAATTTAAGTAATATGTCTCTTAGAATAAAGGATAACCAATTCGTATTGTCCTGTGAAAATACTTTTAACTGTTTTCGATTTTGGGGATGTTCTACCAATTGACATATATTTTTTTCAGGGCCACACTAATGATGTAAATGCCATAAAATAGGATCCTCGAGGTCAATTGCTAGCATCTAGCTCCGACAATATGACTTTGAAAGTATGGTCAATGAAACATGACACTTGTGTGCACCATCTTAAGGAAATTACCCATTATTTTCGCCACATCATACTTTATACATTACACACTATTACACACTACATTGTATACATTATACATTATGCATTAAATTGTTTTGGGTTTGGAACCATGGCCTTTCCAAAATTTATTTTATAAATATTTTACGAATTTTAACAAGGAAAAAAACGTGAAGATCCTTTTTAAGAAAAAAATTTACTCTTGAATACATACATTAATTTAGATACATTACACATTGTATTCATTACACTTCCCTAATTCTTTTTTCTTGTGAATGGCTCTCTTTATTTTATAGGTTGTCTCTGTCTTGTCATCCTTATACAGAGTATTTGGCATTTTCCTCTCCGGAAAATCCCCCTGAATAATTTTGGATGTAAATTAGATAATTAATTAGATAATTTTGGATTACATGCAAGGCTCTGTCCAGGGAGGGGTAGAGGGGATCCAACATAGACATATCTATCTGTTAACAAATGAACTAACATCATTTTTATACAATCCTAATAAGGGGGGGGGGGTAATACCAGAATTGCCTCTCACTCAATTGGACTATCTGTCTCGGCTTTTCTACAATTAGCCATGACTAGATGCCCACAACTATTCCATTTTAATTCAAAAGAGGCCTTGACTTGGGTACTGTGTACAGGCACAAGGAAAAACGAAAGCAAAAATACAAAAAGCTTGAGAGGCCACGACTTCCATAACATTTACTCGACTTGCACGAAACATATCTTCCAGAAGAGACCGTATCAAACTCCATGGACTGAAAATTATAAATACTGTTCGCAATTTAGAATCGGACATTTTAAGAGATGTGAAGAATTAGCATTCAAACATATGTAGGTACCACTTATATAAGGTTTGTATTACATAAATCTTACGAGACAGCGACACCCCAAGTGCATTGAAAAGTGATAATGAAGAGTTAGGAATAGTTTGTTTACATTAATCGCTATTTATCTGATGTTTATAAAAAAAAAAAAAAAAAAAAAAAAGGAAAATTAAAGAAACTTAAAGAAGCTTAGAAGTAATTTTGAAAATAATCTGTGACAAAAATAATTGTGATATTTGGAGGATGAAATTCTGATGCTACTGGTAAGTTTTTTTTTTGTATCTATTTCATTAGTATGTTAATATAAACCTTATCCCCGGATTCTTATCATTTTATTCTGTAGTGGAAATCATAAAACAAACTTTGATATTTAACCTTCTACTTGGTCACTGGCTGATCCAGGGATGCCCCCCCCCAAGATTTTTCAGGTGCCAATTTGGTCAATCGTTTGAACTCTTGTCACATTGCCCTCCTTCGCCCCAATATTTTACTCTAGATCCATCCCTGTATTTAGTAGGGTTTCCGCAAACAGAAACCCCACTATTGAACGGGTAAATGAAATACTTAATCAAAATTTATGCCATGTAGTTCTTACGTTTACTTTTGCTTTAAATGTTTTAATTCATAATTTTGCATAGCATTTTTCCAAGATATGCAAAGGCCTCTTTATAATCTTTTGACGGGAATGTTGCAAAACTGAGCGGAGTGGGTAACTGAAACTTCAAAACTTCAGACCCTTCAACATCTATCCCATTTAGTCCCTAGTAGAAAAAAGTCTGATAATATGGGATAAATATAGAAAGTAAAACATTGTTTGTCGTAAGAACAGGGGTAGGGGATTGCCCCCTGCAAATAACGTTGTTTCTTTGCATGCAACTATCATTCATTTTATTTTGTAGTATAATCTTAAAAGAAACTAGACCTCGATTTATAACCTTCTGCAGAGGACACTAAATACACCAATTATAAAATGACACTAAATAGGACACTAAAAATGAAATATGATTCTTTAAGTTGGTTAAATGCAATCTTACACAATGATATACATATTAAAAAAATTAGGAAAAGGCGGAATTAAATTTTTGATGGAAAAACTTCCGCATACACTTATATAGGGCGTCAAAAGAACACCATGTAGTTACCACGCTAAGGAGTTTCACCGAAACACCCTTAACCTTTTTTTGTTATACTCAGGAGATAGCCCCCCACCCCCCTTCTCGATTATAAACTTACCTGCCTTTAATATTTTATAAGCTATCCTTGGGTTTATTTTCTCTAAATAATTATTTTTCAAATTTTACTTCCCCCCCTCCATATAAATAGGATCCACATAGTGGATTTTGATATAGTTGGAAATGCCTCTCAGCAACCACTGAATTTTCAAATTTAGACCCTTACTCTTTTAAGAAATAACCAGGCTGGAATATGTTTCCCTTTCCCAATAACAAATCCTGTGTAAACAATCGAAAAATTGCATAATTTATATATTTTCAAATAATTTACCCTAAAAAGGCGTATTCTGTCTTGTTAATGTTTTATCAGTTGTCCTCACTTTTTTTCTTTAATTGATTCTTCTTTTTTTTCAATTTACTCCTTCCTCAACTTGACTAATGGCTAATGCTGAGATAGAAACAACATTCTTGATATCTGTTCGCTTTTTACCTTTTTTTTTTGTGATTTTGTCTTTCAAAATCAGGTGACAGGTGGTTTTTCAAGTTTTATTGATTCATAAGGACCGCCTTCTGAACCGGTTTGTATCCATCAAAGGATAACCACCTTTTTTTCACAAAATGATCTCTGCTACAAAGCTAATTTTCGGTAATCATACTCAGTGTTTCCATACTAGAGATTCCCCTCCTATAATAGGGATTTTTGAGGCCTGATAGAGGAAAACTTTTTATTCAGGGATTTGGGGATTTTCACAAGTCTTTTGCGTTTCTTAAGAATTTTTTTTTTCAAAATCTAGTAATTTCTCATGATATAGCGCATAGATTTATTATTCAATTGAATAAATCACACAGGAAGCTAACCAAAAAAAATTAGAAAATGTCAGTCCATTACAACTCCGAATATGTGCCAAATTAGAATTTATGCAGATATACCACCTTTATGTAGACCTCAGATCATTATCATGAAACTATAAGTAAAATCAATTATACTTTGATGAACGAAGTCAGTCAGTAGGGAGTAAGGGGGGTGGGGTATCTCCTCTGGGAAATGTTTAATGGTTATAGTTTTTACTTCTAATGTCTAATCGATACTTATATTATTATTAGTTAGTAGATTATTATTAGTAATTCTCCAAATTCTCTTGTTTGTAATGCCTAATAAGCACGAATAACTTCCTGTTCTATACAGCCTTCAAGCTCTTATCTGCAGAAAATATTAAGTTTTACAGAATGTGTGGTAGTATAAACTTAAGATGGGGGTCATTTGATCTGAAATTGGAAGTTATATTACCCATTTTAAGAGTAGAAACTGATTTGATATCAACCAGTCCCCTTTTTCTACGCCAATGGTCTCCCTAAGCACCTCCAACTAATATATATTTCGGAGGGGACCCTCGGAGGGGACCTTTTCGGAGGGTCTCCCCAAACAAATCCAGCCAATATATACTTCAGAGGGGACCCATTGGATTGGTAATCAGGAGTTCTATTGCCCTTTTTAAGAATAAAAGTGATCAAAGTGCAGCTACCATCACCCACAGGTCTACAAAATATATCCAATTTAAATTTTGAGACACTCCTTTTATTCAATATAGTCCATAAACCATATAACAAGGCTTTATGATTGATATAAACCACTAGAGTCTGGGGGTGAGTTTTGTGTTTTATGCCCAGGGGGAATTTAGGGTTCGAATGGAAGGAAACAAGTTTTTTAAATTTTATTGTAAAAAAAGAAGGAGTGTCGAGAAACTACGAGAGCAACGCAAAACCAGGCTTTCAGCTGATAGAGAAGGTAAAAAAGAAGGCGTGTCGCTGTATTACAGAAGCAATGCGTGTATAATCGCCTGTCATTCAGGTTCAGCCCAGTCGATGATTATAGCTTGAGTAGATGTGTTCAAATCGGGACTATGTCTAAAATTTGTCCCTAATGCAAGGCCTTGAAATTTAATGGTGAAACAATGGTAATGTGTTGCGACTCAGGAAAAGTTAAACTTCCCCAACTGGCTGCACCACCAGAGCCATTGAAGACTTTGCTTACTGGAACTACGTCAGAATCTAAGTGTTTTTTTTTATTAAACATCAGAAAATATAACTCATGTTTCGAAATGACGTCATTTGGAGCCCAAATCGAAAATCGAGATCAATTTATGCCTACTTTCAAAGTAAAAGGGCAAACTTATCGTAGAGCAGGGTCCCTTCTACCATTCTCAGGTGAGAATCATAAATTTTTACAACCGTACTTCATCAGTGATAGCAATTCTGAATTGAATGCACGTTGCGATAACCAATAGATAACCAGTGGGTTGTTCCATATTCACCTTTATTATCAAAAAAATTTAATGCACACATAAACATTGAATACTGTAACTCCGTAAAGACAATCAAATACATATGTAAATACGTCAAAACAAAGACAGCGACATGGCAGTTTTTGGCTTACAGTCCGAAATCAGTGATATCGATGAAATCGTACAATATCAAGCTGGAAGATTCATAAGCAGTAATGAAGCTGTTTGGCAAATTCTTTCATTTCCGATACATGAACGAAGTCCAGCTGTTGTTCACTTAGCGGTACATTTACGGAATGGTCAACGTATTTATTTTTCGGAACCCAATGTGCAATAAAGAGCCCTGTATCCACCGAATACAACGTTAACTGCTTTCTTTTCGTTCTGTCAAACTGATTTTCTGGAAAAAAAAACTGCTGTATACTGAAGTGCCTTCGTATTACACATGGAATGCTAAAAATAAATCATATGAACGTCGAAAACAGGGCAAGTCAGTCGACGGCCAACCTACCATCTTCAAAGATACCACGATAGGAAGACTCTACACCATTCACCACAATCAACATGAATGCTTCTTTCTCCGCCTGCTTTTGGTGAATGTACCCGGTCCGACGTCCTTTGAGTATTTGAGAACTGTAAATGGTACTGTAAATGGTACTCCGAGTCAAATTCGTGCATTGTTTGGAATCATACAAACAACTTGCTCTCCTTCAGCTTCTCCAGAGTTATGAGAGAAATATAAATCGAAAATGGCCGAGAGTATACTCCATCGACGTCAGGTATGACTTTTGATTTTACATCAGAAATTTATAACTACATTTTAGTTATTATTGAAGATTTGTGCTTATGTATGGCAAACAAACCTCTTCAGGATTTGGGAATGCCTTCACCTAATCGTAACGCTGCTGTTTCGACATGTGTAGAATTGGGTCGTGAACAAAGTTACAACACGAGTGATCTATTCTCGTATGTACAAAATAATATTTCTAAGTTAACGTCGGAGCAAAAAGACATTTATGATAAGATAATGCATTGTGTCGATAACATTGTGTTGGAGAAATCTTCTTTTTGAATGCGGCAGGAGGTACTGGTAAAACGTCTGTGATAAAATTGATTCTGGCATCAATTCGATCAAAAAATAACATAGTGTTTATTCTATTGTAAGGTTGTAAGCCCTGACCTGGTCTAGCATCGATTATTCTCTGGATGAGTTAGCCTTTTAGCGTTTTTTGTTGTTGCGATGTTTTGCAAAGCATGGCATACGCTTTTCAAATTTCCATATAAAGAGTGCGATAGTGCAGTGGATAGAGCTGCAAAGCGACGGTCTAGGAACTACAGATTGAACCTGCTAGTTGTAAGGCACTAAAGGAGTGGCTATCCTCAAAAAATGTTTCACTTTCTAATAAAACAGAATTTTTGTATCTGTTTTTCACTGTCATATAAAACAAAACTTTTTGTACGGTTTTTCATTGTCTAAAAAAAGTACTTATCCTTGTTTTAAATTTTATTCGTTTGTCATAGAAAGGCAGCTTGGTCTTCGAAAAAATGACTTCCCACAAGGTATATGCAGCCAAGGCAGCTTTATGGATAGCTGTTTTGGCCACTGGCAGATTTACATTCTCATGAGTTGTTAGTTGTTGTGGTAATCGTTATTTACAAATAGTTCGTAAAGTTTGTAAAGATGAATTTGCCAGTGTTTTGCGAAGCTCATTATTGGCCCGAGTTCATTACCACGAATTGTTTGGTTCTAAACCATAGAATCTGCAATATAGGTAGATTATTCCATAATCCCTTCTTTTCTTAATCCTTTTCATTTTTTTTAAATTTCTCTTCGGCTGCTCAATTTCACATTTGAGGAGAATTTTCAAGGAAGAAAATTCCAGGGGATTTCCAGGGGTAATATACCGGACTTTACCTTTGATTCCTATTTTTTTACAATAAGCTACTAAGAAAATTCAAATTAATTAACATTTTAATAGTACAGTAAGCTAAAAGACGCCCGTCTTTTAGCTAATACGATCGTACCAAAATACATTGCAGTTGGCTTAGCTAGCTAGTATTTTATCTGATATTATCCCTTTCTGTTTTTATAATTAAAGTCACAAATCAAAGGAAAGCCCTATGTGGGCCACGAAAACTCTAATTTTTTATCCGAATTTTTTAGACAATTTATGCGGAAACTACTTATTGCCTACATATACTTAAAACCATTTTAACTTCTAATCTACTACTGTTATGGACACACCTACTTCTTACTGGGCTATAACGAATGGAACAGTGTGAACCTATTGGTTAAATTTGTTCTTAGTAATTCTGGTTTTACCAGAATTTAATAATGAAATTACAGGTCTAAAATTAGAGCTTTCGTGGCCCACATAGGGCTTTCCTCTGATTGGTGACTTTAATTGTACAAACAGAAAGGGATAGTATCAGATAAAATACTAGCTAGCTAAGCCAAACACGATCGTACCAAAATACATTGCAAATGCTTCCGGCGGAATTCACTTGAAACAATACTTCACATTTCAAAACTAAAGGGGAAATATTTATCTGCTTTAACATCCAGAAGCTGTCACGGTAAATTTAACCGCTTCAAACACTTTCTAAGCAAATCATCAACGACTATGTGGCTGTGGCCGTTCTTTCATTTTAGTCTCCAATTTGTCTGAAGAGTGGTGCAAAGAGTGACACTGGCTAGCCGATTACAGTTTTGACGCTATTGTGAACGCACAAATGGGAAACATGCAAAAAGTACTTCACTATCACAACCCAAGGATGCTTGGCTGTGATGAGGGCTGACAAACTGTGGCAACAGCCCCCCAAAAAAAAATTAAAACAAAATTCTTGAAAAAAACAACAGTTAATAAGTAGAGAATGATTGTACCTCAAATTTATTATATACTGTTCTTCAGTATATAATTAAGATAGACTCATATCAATCGTATTAAATAATTTTTGAAGAGCTGTAAATTAAGGAGACGGTAACCCTGATCTATGATTTAAGCTAACCATTCAGAATTATTTTAATATCTAAGGACGAAAAATTTGGGCTTCAATTAATAATTCTACTAAAACTAGTTTTATTATTGAACATATTTTACCGAGTGCTTTCACAAGGAGCACTTTAAACAGTGACTCTATTCGACACGGTCTAGGAAGAAGTAGGTGAACTGAAAAAAAAAGAAAGGGAGTTAACGGTTTTAAGCATATGTAGAAAATGAGTAGTTTTCGCATAAGTTATTTAAAGAAATTAAACTTTTCAAGGCCTCACAAAGGGCTTTTCTCTGATTAATGACTTTAATTTTAAAAACACAAAAGGATAATATCAGAGAAAATAGCAGCTAGCTAAGCCAAATGCGATCGGACCAAAATACATTCCAAATGCTTCCGGTGGAATTCACTTGAAAACACTGCTTCATACTTCAAATCCAAAGGGGAAATATTCATCTGCTTTTGACTTTTTCGCTGCTTTTGGCAAATTGGAGATCAGACATCGAATTCGAAATGAGGCTTTTGGAGCTCAAACCAATATACAACTGGTTAAACTTAAGGTAATTGTCTTTAATAATCACGTTACATCCTTGAATCACGTCTACATCCTTGATTTTTTTTTTTTTTTTTTTTGCTTCAAAGCTAGGAAACATCAAGAAAATTATGCATAATATCCTCGCTACAAATTTTTCTGTTTTCAACTTGAAATAATATAAGTAATAATTTTTGTCCGTTTTAATGTTGATCTTTACTTTCACTTGATAAAAAAATTGCTTTTTTATTTAATTGAAGAAAGGTTCACTTTTGATTTATTGAAATAAAAGTTATGTAGTTGCTTGATGATCATTTCTTTTGGTATTCAAAAGCAGCACAATAGCGCCGCCTAAGTAAAGAGCGATGTGGGTACAATGTATTATTTATTATTATTATTTTAATTTTATTTTTGGTTTTAGACCAGGGCCCTTTGCATCGAAGAAGTTGTCATGGAAACTTCAAAAAGGGCTCATTCGATTCGAAATTGAAAGGGTTTGTGCCCTTTTTGATCGTTGAAAGTGATTAGAGGGAAAATATCCCCCCTCCCCTCCGACGCCCGCAATTTCCCCAAATCCACCCAAACAAAATGTTTAGATAGCCACTTTGTTGTAACGTAATTGAAAAGTGCAGAAATTATGTATTTGAGGATGAAAACACCCCTATAGCCCCCAGGGGAAGGGTTGTAAGTTATTCCCTGGGGGCATATAAGGCTTACATAGAAAGAGTGATCGTAAAAACTTCGGAGGACGCTCATTGGATTGGTAATCGCAAGTTCTAGTGCCCTTTTTAGAATCGAGGGAGATCGAAGGGTGGATGACCCCCCTCCACATTCCGCATTTTCTAGAAATGCCTCTGATAGAAATTCTGAGATGGCCATTTCGTAAATTATTTCTAACCAATATTTCTCACTATATATGAATATATTACGCGATATAGGGTATCCAAAAATATATGACACCTCGATATTTAAAAACGTTAACGACGATCTTTAGCTTTTATACCTTGACTAATACAAGAAGTACCTAGTCCTTCTTTAACTAAATTGAAAATAAATCTAATGTTTCTGTGGTTTTCCAAACAACAAAAGTAACGACTTCTTTTTTTACATGTGTCTTAAAAAAGAAACAAAATCAAAATTTCTTTAAAAAAAAGTAAAAAGTAACAAAACAGGTGTTTTACTGATGCGTCTCATGACTCATAACAACAAGGTGAAACAAGAGTAAACAGTGAAACAAGAGAAACAAGAGAAACAAGGGTAAACAGTGAAACAAGGAGCAATTCGGTCCGGTTGTAACCAAATTCTAAAGAGAAGCAATTATGATAACAATTTATGCATCAAAAAAATTTGATTTTCATGCTGATTCCAAATATTTAAAATTCATGAATTTAATGTGATCGATCAAAAGCTACGAGTAGGAATTTTTTATTTTATTTTTAAAACACGATAAACACCTCCAAAAAGACAACTTGATGGAATCTCTGGTTTTTCCATTTAGTGTAATATTTTACTCCAAGTTGAAATAACTACCTTATAGACTATTATGTAATTGGTGGATTTCATCCCTGAGTCAAAGATATTTATGAAAACCTGATTGACAGGGTGGCTTTGATAATTAAAAGTGCGGCATATTCCATTTTTGCACCTTTTCAGGAGAGCCAAAAAACGAAAAAGTTTGTTGGTTGTGGTCGTCTTACGAATGGGGCTAACGGAGATAAAGGGAACATTTTCATCACCCATGTAATTTGCTATTTCCAATTTATCATGAATAATTCTATTATTAGTTTTTAAATCGGATATACTCGTATTTTTTTTTCACATCCTATCACTTCACGGACAATTCCCCAAGTATCTTTTATATTACCTTCCTTACTCTTCAAACGGTTTAAATAATACTCATTCTTTGCATTTCTTTTTGAATTATTTACATAATTTCTCAACTCTTTTAACTCATTTAAAATCACTTCAGATGGATTATCAAGATATTGACAATACAATTTATTTCTTTGGCTTATTATACTCAAAATTTCATCATTAATCCACGGCTTTCTTGAATTAGCTTTCTTGCTATTAATTTCTTTCAGTGGGCAATTTTTCTCAAACACAAGGTAAAGCTTTTGAAGCATCATCCTTTTCATTGTAAATCACCTCCCAACCCAACGAACTAACTTCATTTTTAAATTTAGCCAGATTAACTTCTCTCATGTCACGCCGAAGAATCTTATTTTTTCTTTTAATTTTACAATCTGATAACTTCTGCAACGAACAAAGAAGTGGTAAGTGGTCCGAACCAAAATGGGTAAATACGTCACATGTGCTATCTTCCACCATAACTTCACTGACGAAAACATTATCAATCAAAGTTGCAGAATGGTCCGTTAATCGGGATGGGATAGAATTTAACGGGAAAAGACCAAATGAAAGCATGATATTAAGGAAATCCAAATTTTTGGCTTGAAGATCTAATAAATCAAAATTAAAGTCACCCATGATTACCATTTTATCAAAATTTCGAATTATTTCAAAAATCCAAATTTCAAATTTCTCTAGGAAGAAATCCGGGCTAGCACTAGGGGGTCTATACACCGATGAAATAAGAAGTAGACTATTATTACTTGTCACTATTTCAATAGCAAAAGTTTCAATCTTACCTTCAATCCATAAAGACAAATCTTCCCTTACTTTAAATTTTACATCATCCTTGATTATAAATGCTAAACCTCCCCTTCCCATCGCTGACCGGTTCTAGGAAATAAGTGTGTAACCTGGAAAATTAAATAACGAAGCAGGACACTGTTCACTAATAAATGATTCACAAATACCTATCACTTGCACCCCACTGTCAAGTTTCTTAATTATATCAACTACATCTTCATGTGAAGTAGTTAAATGACAATTCCAGTGGAGAATCTGGAATCCAGACAGCATAACGGATGCACTCATATCATCTACTGCAACATTTTTACTAAGCCTTGCAGGCTGTTTATCCGAAAATTCCGACCGGCTACCAACATCACTCGACAAAATATTATCAACGAAAAACGAATATTTCTAACCGTAGTAATCGCGAAAACATTCATAAATAAATCATCCTACTTTATATAAAAGAACTATGACTACGAAAAAACCTAAATACTAAAGTACACATTTGTAACTACTATAACGAAAAAAAAAAAAACAAGATCGAGAAAAAATACGGCCGTGATCGGACCATACATTGTGGTTGCCTAACCTATCACGAGCCAGTTGCAGTATTTCTCGTCACTTCTTCGTTAAACTTTCTGACACAAATATACCAGATTTGGCCAGTTTGCTCTTGGCAGCAAATACCTTTCTAGCCACATCTTTAAACGAAAACTGGGCGAATACCGGGCCAATTATATCAGGCCGCGTAGGATTCGCTGGAAGGGTAAATCTATACACTTTGGTTAGTTCCGAAACAGTAACTTGTACGCCCGTCTTGTCCGAGATAATACTGTTAATGCACCATTTTACATCAGCACCCAAAGCTTGTTTGACACCACTGAAAATAAGTGAATCCAGCCCATCTTCCTGCTCAATTTCGTCAAGTCTATTGAAAGACTATGCGCAAAGAACTTATAAAAGAGTTAGAAAATCAAGTGACTTACCTCATAAATCACTTTTGTACTGCTTTTTTTCTGAAACGGTAAAACTATTTACTCTCTGAATGAGCTTCCATAGTACAGAAATAAAGGACGCTACTTCATGATTTTTTACACACCGATATAGATGGTTCTTTGAAGTAAATGGCCTGTCCAGATTAACCCCTTGTCCGAGATAACCCCGGTCTCCCCTAAGGGGTATGGGGTTGGAACAGCGGAGATGCTTGGAAGATACATAGGATACATATAATTTGGGCTGTATATTTGCACATTAGGGGGGCAGGTTGACAAGGGCGCCGGCAGTAGTGGTGGTTGGGTGACGGAATATATTTCAGCATATATTTTTTGGTAGGAAAAAGTTTATTTTTAAATACATTTCGAATAAAAAATTCTCAAATGAAAGAGATCAATTTATTTAATCAATATAGTTAAATAATTATTCATTATTAAATAATTACTATGCATTTAATCTTAAAAAAAATCGAATTCGAGCTAAAATTACGAAAAGATTTATTGCTTACGTAAATTATAACAAATGTAGACTTATCTTTATGCAATTTCCTGCGCCTTAGAGTAGTTTACAAAAGAGTGGAGATACTAAACGTCTTGTTTTCTGTCATTTTAGCGCATGAAACTACGACTTTACCTCAAAGAGAACGAATTTGATATCAATTTAAAATTCTGAGAAGAAAATTGATTTAAAAGTATCAATAACTATATTTTAGGCTTCCCAGTTGCAAAAGTAGTAATGCTACACAGTGGCTGTACTCGATTCAACCAAGTTGATTCGCTTTATTTGTATTGGAATTAGGCTATGTTTGGTGATTTATCATCAGCTATAATGAAAAGGGGTGAGTCATTGTTTAGGTGGGGGTAGGGTAGATTCCTAAATAAGTACATTTTAGAAGACAAACTGCTTACTCTTCATGAAGTGTCAGATAAATGTTGGAAGAGGAAGGGGAAGAGTAAGAATTAATTAAATGTAATACAGCTAAAATGTTAAATTCCCTAATCTACCAGCACAGAGGTGGAAAAGGAAAGGCAGATCGTCATTAGCCCCGCCAGGAAATTTCTTTGGGGTGGCATATACTGCTAGGAACTTAGTTCTCAGCAATTTTAAGTGGTAATATTTTTTTTTCTATTTATATGAAGTACTTTAATGTATTCAAACAAATGTAAATAATGTATTTATCGACAAAAGAAAATCGTGTTATAGAGAATGTAATGGCTTCAGTTATGTAGAAGATCAAAAGTCTGACAGAATTTCAATCCATACAAACAATAATACTCCTTTTCATCCAACTTAAAACCTTTAGTAGTAATATTAACAAGGACTTTTTATCAAAATTATTATTTATCACCAATTTTTTAAATATATTCAATTTTATTCAAAATTGAAATTGCAAATTTAAACGTAGGATGGTACTAATCAATGCATAATTATTGATTTACACATTTTAAAAGCAATTAACCAGGGATTTAAGGGACCAGTACCTCAAATTATATCTTGGTTAGGCCTGGGTATGATTTGGAAAACAATCAGAAATTAAATACAAAAATATCTTTTCAACTGAAAGCAAGGAACAAATTTGAATAATTTCTTTAGATGTTCTTTTAATAGATATAATTGTCCAATGTTGAGTAAACGAAAGGTGAATTATACCAGCTTGGTCAATCAAAACGATGTCATAATTGCTCTTTATTTTCCTTAAGGTTTGGGGGGTTTTCCTAAAATCTCCCAATGATTGTTCTCTGTTTTAAGAATAGGTTATTCTAATGTTGCCACCGTCACAGGTTTTCGCCATGAAATGGCCTTAGTTTTTGTTGCCAGTTAACTATTTGTTGTTATCTTTCATGGATTACTCCCGGGGAAGTTAATTTCTAGCGAATATGGGAAGCTTGAATGCACTCTTGGCTCGGTGCATAACGAGACAAGTCCTAGATGCTCTTAAGTCCCCTTTCTGGGGACTCATTTATTCGCCTAGGAAGAGCATTTCCAGTTTAGGAGATTCCTCTAAAATAAGGAGTTTTGACATCTTTTAGGTGCAAATCTTTTCATCGGCGTATCAAGGGAATTTCTAGCTTAATACTACCAAATGTTTTAATCTGTTTGGTTCCTTGTCTTGTTTCTTGACGCAATATTCTATGTGAAGGTAGAACGGGATTTAAGAGATAATACTCCGTGTGAAGGGAGAACGAGATTCAAGAGACAATACTCCTTGTGAAGGACGAACAAGATTCAAGAGAAAACACTCCGTCTTAAGGAAGAACGAGGTTCAAGAGACAATACTCCGTCTGAAGGGAGAACAAGATTGAAGAGGCAATACTCCGTGTGAAGGGAGAACCAGATTCAAGAGACAATACTCCGTGTGAAGGGAGAACAAAATTCAAGAGACAATACTCCGTGTGAAGGGAGAACGAGATTGAAGAGACAATACTCCGTGTGAAGGGAGAACAAGATTCAAGAGACAATATTCCGTGTGGAGGGAGAACGGAATTTAAGAGACAATACTCCGTGTGAACGGAAAACGGGATTCAAGAGACAATACTCCATGTGAAGGGAGAACAGGATTCAAGACACAATACTCCGTGGGAAGGGAGAACGGCACTCAAGAGACAATACTCCATGTGAAGGGAGAACAAGATTCAAGAGACAATACTCCATGTGAAGGATGAACAGGGTTCAAGACACAATACTCCGTGTAAAACGAGAACAAAAATCAAGATAAACGCTCCGTGGGGACGGAGAAATCGGAGCCTAAATACGACTAAAAAAAGACCCTATGATTTACCATCATAAAGTACTGTCTTCGTTGATACATCTGGGGAGTCTGAAGTGTAGCGTTTTAACAGCTTAGCTGATGATTCCAGGTCTAGATATTAGAATCTGTCAATGAAGACTGAATTTATTTAGTTGATCATTAAAGTGCATTCTTTTATAAATCAAAAACATATATATTTGTGTACAAGAGGTTGATTGATCCTCTCGGGCCTGGCCCTTATTTTTTAACAGGCCTTGCTGTAGTACCAATGCTAATCTAAAATCTACTTTTTTCCAGAGGAAGTGGGGCTCTGTGAGAGGCCCAGAGGTATGTAACAGATTCAAAAGATACATTTCTTGTATTTACTTCGTAAGTCTTTAGATGGTTTAAAAAGCGAGCCAAGTCCAAGCTACATTTAGTCCTCTTTTGTTTAATTTTGCAAAGTAACTATTGTTGGATTTATTATCCTTTCAGTATAGCCACACAATTTATTTAAGTTAAAGAATAAAAAGCAAAGTGATGCTCAAGAAATCTGAACCCAAACTGTTACTCGTCCATGGAGATTGATAGTTCATAAAGCATTGATCCTCTTCATTTGAAAAACTGACAGGAAACTACCGCCTTGGAATGCACCTTCCCTCATAGTACCTTGGTTCTTCTAAACCTTTCTAGGTCAAGTCTATCTGTTAGGACTTAGGCGTCATTTTTTATTGCTTTTCTAGGGTTCAAAGCTTAAGGTGCTTTGATAAGCTTGTTGTCAATTCTGCAATAGAACTGGAATTATACCTTAAGGCCATCTATCCTTCAAAACAGCCTTCTGGCTAAACTGTTAGCAACAAGGCAGAAAGATCGAATTATTCAAGTAAATGAAGGATGAAAAGGATAAATACTAATATAATTAAGGCAAACAATCATTAACCCGATAGGAACCCCCTGTTTTGTTGTTGTAATAATGCGACTCAGACACTCAAATTGGACAACAAAAACCGAGAAGCAGGGTTACCACCCAAACAAATTAGCGGTATTGCTCAGGGTCTCTGAAAAGTACAACCACGGCATAAGAAGTACGACCTACTAATATAAAATTGCCACGGGTTACACTTCATGCTGCATGCAGAATACATTTTAAGAAGCATATCTTATTTGGCCACCATAGTTTTTCCTTTGCTTATCATATAAGCCAGAGTTAATAATCTATTTCTCTATAGCTATTTCTCCTCAGCTGACGTCTGGCATAACAGAGAATGACAACATATTGATTGCAACATATCATTCTTTTTTTTTTAAGAAAAAAAAGACGTAGCAGTGAGAAGAACACTAAAAAACTTACACTTTAATTTGAATTTTTGAAATTATCAATTTTCAATGTACTTTTAAATCTGTAGGATCTTCTATCACGAGTATAAAGATAATTTTGCATACATTAAAAGAAACTTGTTGCGTAGACAAGACTGTTGTCAAAATTTAGATTGCGAAAGAAGGTGCATGTGACCAGATTAATTGCTCTCTTTTCTTCTGGGGTTCTTTGTCTTTCCAATTTATTTATGAATAGTTTCAGACTCTAAAAATCAGTGTAAACCAAACGGAAATTGATTTCTTTAATTCCCTCCTCCTCACAGCACTAATCCTAATTATGCCCAGGATAACTCTGTTAATAAAATTTGTTGAGTTCTTAATGATAGTAGTAACAGAAGTAGTAGTAGCGAAGACTGCTTTTTTATGGATTTTGGGATCTATTTCTAATGCATCTATAATGACCAGCGCACATCAGCCGACTCGTATATAAAAGGAATTTGAAAATCGAGTACGACCCGTACGTAAAAAGAAATTTGAGCTTAAATCACTCACAGAGCTCACAGATTCACCTGTAACTTCTTATATTTTCCATTGAACTTGCCGATATCTTCTGCTTTGATTAAAAGGGTGTAGGGTAATAAATAAAAAGGGGTATAACTCCAGCATTTGCATTGACGGGGGGGGGGATAAGATGGGGTCCACATCTGGATAGTCAATGGGCATGGACTATCCTTCTGGGGAAAGCATTGACGATTATGGGCTCTTCAATTTGCTTATACGTACAGTAAGTATTAAGTATTATTATATAATTATTACAAAAAGTAAATAACTTACTGCCAAATACGACCTTTACTTTATTTTAACAAGGATAAAATTAAAAAAAAACTACAAAATGATTATACATGTTAGATTATTTTTTTCGTATTTGTGGCCCTAAAATTTCTACACCAGGGGTGAATATCCCCTCAAACCCTCATTTAAAACCACAGTGGGGAAAGGGGTTTTGGAAAACTTGTGAAAAAAACAAGTTTTAGTATGTTTTAAAGATGTCTAAAAATTCTGACGATTCTGTTCCAACTTCCCTCCCGTTAGCTGAAAGTCTGTTTGTTGAAAGGGGCCATCACAAATATGAGCCAAAGCTGGATCATTAATTGGATCACGTTTGCTAATTAATTTTGGCAAAGTTGAGCTACTTTCACTGTTAAGATTGTCTTCACTTTCTGTTATTGTGTTACTGCAAGAAGACGTAGATGGGAGTCAAAACCCTCTTCAATACCTTCTTCTTCTGTCACACCTTCTGTTGTTTTTCCACTTTCCACTTTCTGTTGTTTTTTTAACGTTGGTTCTGAACCAAAGAAAGAAGGTGACAAGGTCTGCCCTTTGTTGAGTGCCGAACAAAACTGGTTTTCATAAAACTTCAGGAACCGAAAGTTTGTCCATCTTACATTGCTGACCTTACGGACGAGCTTATTCTGAATTAATAATTTATAGAATATGTAGCAGACCATGAGTCCAAATCCTGGAACTACATGTGCAAGTGCTCTTTCAACTGATGGGGGGAGGGGGAGAACGTACAAATTAGTTAAAAAGGTGCCGTAGACTATGCTTTAAACCTGTTGTAGCAACGTGGATTGATGCTCTGCTTGGTAAGATGGAACACCCGGGTTCGATCCTCGCTGCAGCAAGGTTGGGCGACAAGCTTGCTACTTGTCCCTGTAAAAAACACTCAGCAACTGAAACGCCGACTCGACGCCCTATGCGCCAATAATGGCTCAGGAGGATCTTAATCCTTTTTTATCCTTTTAGACTATGGTTTTAGCTAATTTTGTGCTGATTTTTCATTTATGATTTCTTTATTTGGCATCCCTTACTAATTAGTAATAATTAATTAGTATTAGTATTATAATTAGTACAATACATTACTATAATAGCACATAGTACATTCAGCTAAAGTCAAAACATTAGAGAGTACACAAATAAACAATGTACATTCATCAAACAAACATAAATTAAGCAGTGGACTCAGATTTTAATAAGGCTGTCAGCAATAAATTGTTGCAGACAATAGTGTATGCCTACTATAACAAATTTTTGGGTAGGGGAAGGTGACTTTTTTAGCTCTTTTTTGTTTATTGATGGTAAAGTGCAAATTCAGCCCATTTGGGCTGGTGATTGCCTTTTTTAAGTAATAAGTCTTATCTTACTTTAAATGACAATTAATTTTTGCAATAACCTAACTTATGCGACCTAAATTTGATTTAAAAAACGGAAACATTTCCAGTAGTTCCACTTTATTCATATACAACCTTGTTTCTTAAACATCCAACACAATCCAATACCACGCCATACATATCATAGGATAAATGAGAGTAAACAAAAGATTCTGTAAAGTAACTTAAAAGTTATTAACTAATTAAGTAAGTAGAAATGGAATAATCAGATCGAGAAAAAAAAGACGAAGCAAGATGGCGGATTAGAAATACGAATCAATTTTTCATAAAAATTCACTCCAAGAAGTTTTACAGGAATAGTAACAGCATAAAAAAGTCTTAATTCTTGTATTGATTGATATCATTGATGATATGATGTAGCTGAACGTCAAATCAAATTTTTAATTAATACCCTTCAAGGAAGTTTTAAAGGACTAGCAACACCATTTAAAATTCTTAAGTTTTGTGTTGATTCATATCATTGATGATATGATGTAACTAAACGTCAAATCAAATTTTTCACAAAAACTCCTTCCAAGACGTTTTATAGGAAAAGTAAGCCCTTATTTTGATTGATATCATTCGCCTGCCAGGAGCATTTTTGTAGGAGGATTATTTATGGACAGCAAATTACACGGTTACACCTTCATAGAAAAGCTAATGTTTAGGAGATGATGTCGCAGACATAAACGCGAGGAATTCACAAGAAAACAATTTTCGGACAAAAAACATCGAAAGTAAATTTTTTACAAAATGATTCATTTTGACAAAAGTCGCGGATTAGAAGGATTCAATATGCAACCACCTAAAAAAGCCCTAAATCACATCATCTGGCAGCACTGTTACAACTTACAAACACCAAACCCCGATAAAAAAATCTTGCAGGAATAACAACGAAATTTAGTGTTTGTCTAGAGCTTCTTTTACCTGATTGGCTAGCATTTGACCTATTATAATCTTTTCACAATTTACTATCACAGTTACTTTTGGAGCTTCAGTTTTCAATGTTATCAAGACAAGAGTTTTTGACGATAGCGTTTGACCCCCAAACCTGAAAAGGAAAAAAAAGAATAAATAACACACTATTAACAGTATCTATCAAAAATTTATGTATAGGGGTACCGGTACGATAGTCGCAATATCCCTATTCAATTTTGAATAAGTATAAAGGCCAATGTTATAGACTATTATGCATGTATAAGTGCCTGGAGCATCTTGGCAGCGTAAAAACCCAATTTTCTAGCATTCTTTATCCCTAGGAATGGGATAACATTCCTGATATCCTGCCTGGGTTCCCACGTCCAGGCCAAACCAATCAATTCTGAAAATGTTTGCTAACCTATTGTGGGTTAAATCAAACCTCTCGAACTGTGCCTGGGTTCCCACGTCCATGCCAAACAAAATCAATTCTGAAAATGTTTGCAAACTCATCCTGGGTTAAATCAAACTTTTTTAACTGAAGTAAATTCAAACTATATTGACCGAGTAGACGGGAGGGACCAGGGGCAGATCTAGAGGGAAATCTTGGAGGATGGTAATGTGATACTGGCACCATTAACCATATCTTGGGGGGGGGGGGGGGCAATTTGACAAGGGCGCTAAAAATTGACCAAATTGACAAAGTTAATTTGAAAAAAAAGTGAACAACAGAATAAAACAAGGAATGAGAGTACCGTAATGAATCTTGAAGATAAAAAATTAAATTAATGATATATAAACGAACATGTCTTTAGTAAGTAAAGGATTGTGTGTCCTTTTTATTATACAGTACTTTTTAAAGCATTTAAAAAAATTGAGTGGACAACTAACAACCCGAACCCTCCCTTCCCCCCCACCCGACAATTCCACTTCATTGGGGAATCGAATCCATAAATCGAAAAATACAGACTCAATAAACCCGAACATTTATTTTACGACTAAGTCATGCTTTCCACAGTAGAGTTAATCGCAGACTGAAAAAAATTCGTCATTTACCTTATATCTATATAAATTATTTTGGTTGCTAACAAAAAGAGTCAGAAAAGGGTATAGAAACCAAATTCATTATAATGCGGAAAATTGGTCTTTAGAAGACACAGAGGGAGTCAAACTTACTTTTTTTTAGTTTCTGCTCTTTTCAATTTGATTTGGTTACTTATTGCAATTTCCGTTCGGTTTGGGTTTCATTTATTACAGATGGTGGTTTAAGGAAGTTTTGCGCTTGAAAAATTATTTGACTGTATTTTCTCTCATCTTTGGTTTAATGTAGCTCTTTATTTTTCGTTGAAAAACTTCTTTTGTGGAAAGATGTTTCAAACTAATTTACACAAAAGGTAGCTTGTTCTTGGCGAATCATTTAAAATCTTAGAAAGAGTGTCATGGCTGAACCCAAAGAAGAGAAATAAAGGTGTTTTCCTCAATAATAAAAACAGCGTCAATATAAAGAGGAACCATAATTATTTTAATCAAGTTCAGATGCAGCTGAAATCTTGCGACCTCGACCTAGGCTTTTTCCGTTGTTTACTTCGGCAAAGGAGATATCCATGCGGGAAAAATCAACCACGAAATACATTTCCAGCAACAGAAAATGTTTTTAAAGCTCCATAGATTTTATGTAGAAGCTTTGTTACATAAACTTGTGGACGGAAGAGGACCAAGTAATAGGAACATCCGTGAGCCATTCCTGGTTGAGTCGACAAATAAATAAAGCCGTCGCATATTCAGGTTAGGCTAGAGTAGCGGGGGCATAATTACTTTAACTGGGCAGATAGGGAGTATACGATTGAAGCTACTAGCCCCTCACGACGTTATTAAGCGCACTTGGGTCTTACGCAACACTATAGTGCAACTGTAACGGTATAGTACATCTGTATAGTGCATCATAATAGGGAATGTTTTCAGAAAGATACAGGTGTTTTGTTACATAGTAGTGTTTTTTCATTGGTTGTTACTTGTTGCTAAATAATAGGTTTTGTTTTCTTTTGGTTGTTACGTAATAGGATGTGTTAGAGTCCACTAGCCAAGCTAAGGAGTTTCCTTTGAGAAATTTTCCTTCAAAACATTTTTCAAGACCTTTCAAGACATTCCAAGACGTTTTTAAGACATTTTTATTCAACACGTATTTCAATATGTTTCAAACATTTCAAGACATCTTTAAAGACATTTTCATCAAGACGTTTTTCAAAATGTTTCAAATATTTCAAGACCTTTTTCAAGACATTTTTCTTCAAAACGTTTCAAGACGCTTTTAAGACATTTTTCTTCAAGATGTTTAACGACAATTTTAAGACACTTTTATTCAAGGTGTTTTCCAAGACATTTCAAAACGTTTTTAAGACATTTTCCAAGATTTCTTTGGTTACTATGTAATAGGGGAACGTTTACTTATGTTGAATATGATGGAATCTTGCGTGCCTTGGTAGATTTATTAGGAATGACATAATCTCGCACGACTTGTTAGAGCTCAGGGCCCGTGGGGAGCCCTGTCTATAACTGACGAGGGTACACACGTGGTTGTTAAGTAATAGCGGTGCACAAGTGGGGTGATACGTAATGACGGCCCACACGCGGGCGTTACGTAATGCCGACGCACTCGTGAGTGTTACGTAATGGCAGGGCACATGCGGATTGTTACGTAACGAAGATGCAGAAACAGGTGTTACATAATATGTTACATAATAATTTAACTAATTTTCTCTTCAGGTTTTCATTTTTTTTTGTGTCAGTGTATTTTCTCTTCTTTCTTTTTTTCTCGGGGAACCTTTATATTCCAAAAGATGTCTGTCCACATTAGGATTCGAAAAAGATTTCTCCTCAACGAAATGGAGCGCTAGACGTATGAACCAAGAAACCCTTTCTAATATTACTATTCGAGGGGCATTTTCTAAATGAAACATTGATAACTTCGAAGACCACACTGCCTTTCCATGACGAAAGTATAACTGTTCAAAATAGGGATAAATTCCATAACAGAGTTTATAATTCCATAACAGAGTAGTTTATGGAATAATTCCATAAACAGAGATACAGATGGATTTGTATTAAATTCAGTTTATGGACATCATCCTTAAAGCAAAATTCTAAGCCTGAATATTTCCCGTCGGCTCTATCGGAAAATATTATTAATTATCCAAATCATTTTATTTTGTTTGTGAATGTCCCTTTGATTTCTAGGGACTAAGGTTTAAAGCAAATTTTCAGGGAAACAATCGAAATTACTTTGACCTCTGTACACCTGATATGCCAGATAAATCTAATGAACCAGAACAGGAAAGGTCAAGGAGATTTGCTTCCGCTGTTGGATTGAAAAATTAAGAGCAACAAATTATATGTAACTAGTTTTACGGGTATAAATTTTGTGTGTTTTTATTGATGTCTTTTAGTTTTACTGCTGATGATAAACACTGTATATGTGTCCGAAATATCCAGTCAAAAATTTTATATCTGTTCACTGTCGATTCACTGTCGATTAAAAGGTTTCATGCCTATTTTGAACTTTTATACTTTCGTAAAGGAAACATTTCAATGAAGCTATGGATTACATACTCCTTTTATGTGCAGTAATAGACATGTAAGTGAGAAAGTCAATTACTAGAAATTGGTTAAATTTGATGTGCACCTGCTTGTTAAGTAATACATTAGATGGTATCATCAGATAAAATTGGGGATGGTTCTTAGCGCATTTATTAGTAATAGAGTCCTTTACTCTATTCGAACTTGAATTTATTATCAGAGATGAAATAAACAGGAGAGTATAATCATGGCTAGAATATAGTGCATCTTCATATGCAATCAAAAGACTTTCTTTACCTCTCCACTACACAGAATTTTATACTCATATGAGAGGCAATCTTGAACAAGCACACACATGCACATAGGTTACAAAATGCTTATATTGCGCAAATGATTACATATTGAAGTTTTATTAATAAACAATTTATAAAAATTAGGAAATCACAGAAAAAAGGGGACATAGGATAAAATGCAAGCAAACAACAAGCGTGAATTAAAGAAAGGGGGGGCGGTCAAGCAACCAATTCCAGGAAGAGAGGGGAGGGTTGTATTTAGAGATAAATTAAAACTATATTAAGAGTTATTTCTGATAGTTCTTAGTGAAAATACCTCGTTTCTATTGCTCCATTAGATGCACCTACTTGTTAAATTCCTTTGATTTAAACTTTGATACTATCAAAATCACATTTGAAAAAGAAATACTTAAACGAAGAAAAAGGCAACACATTTTTCCATTTGATTATTTCTGAGAAATTTTAATGAAAGTGCCACGTTTCTTTGAACCAAGACTAAGTATATTCACACTAATATGGCTAGCCCACCCTAGAAAGCAACTCCAGAGGGGAGAGTTGTTATTAGAGGCAAACTTAAGCCATATCAAGAGATATTTCTGATAGGTTTTAATGAAAATGCCTCCTTTCAATTACGGTAATAAATGCGCCTGCCTGTTACATTCCATTAATTTAAATCTTGACACTAGAAAAATCACATTTTGAAAAGTGAAACACGCAAACGAAGAAAAAGAGACACTTTTTTGTATTTGGTTTATTTCAGTGAGGTTTGATGAAAATGCCATGTTTCTTTGAACCATGACTATGCATATTCACGCCATCGTGGTAATATATAGCTATCCCACCCTAACAAGCAGATCAAGAGGGGGGAGAGTTATTGTTAGAGATAAATTTAAGCCATATTAAGAGATATTTTAGGGAGGTCCTAATGCAAAATGCCTTGTTTCTATGACAGAGTGTAAACGTTTCAGACCTCCTCCGCCAAAACATTCTTCGAACACCCATTGCCATAACTTTAAGCTGAGGAACGCGTTAGTATAAGGCAATTCACGTCACTGTGGCAAACTACAAATGACACACAACACCTTCTGGCAATCATTATCACAAATATGGCATTTTTCGGACATTATCCTCCAAAAACATCAATTTACACATTAACCAATCATTTAAAACTTAATTAAAAATCCCCAATAACATTTATTCTGATGATTCCTGGCAATTGAGCCCAGCGTGGCACAATCTGCCAGCCCCACGATACCTTCTGGCGCACATTATTGCATATACAAGTTTTATTAATAAAAAATATAAGAATTAGAAAATCACAGAAAAAAGCTGATACATAATAAAACGCAAGCAAAAAACAAGCATGAATTACAGAAAGGGGGGTTCCAGCAACCAATTGCAGGAAGAGAGGGGAGAGTTGTAATTTGAGAAAATTTTAAACCATATTAAGAGTTATTTCTGAGAGATCTTAATGAAAATACTTCGTTTCTAGTGCTCTATTATATGCACCTGCTTGTTAAACTCCATTAATTTAATGGAGCAATAGAAAATACCTCGTTTCTACTGCTCCATTAGATGCACCTACTTGTTACATTCCTTTGATTTAAACTTTGATACTATCAAAATCACATTTGAAAAATGAAACACTTAAACGAAGAAAAAGGCGACACATTTTTTCATTTGGTTATTTCTGAGATGTTTTCATGGAAATGCCACGTTTCTTTGAGCCAAGACTATGTATACTCACACTACCATGGCTAGCCCACACTGGCAAGCAACTCCAGAGGAAAGGTTTGTTATTAGAGGTAAACTTAAGCAATATTAAAAGATTTTTCTAATAGGTCTTAATGAAAATACCTACTTTCAAATGCTCTAGTAAATGCACCTGCCTGTTACATACCATCAATTTAAATCTTGATACTAACAAATCACATTTTGGAAAGTGAAACTCTCAGACGTGTAGAGACATATTTATGCATTCGGTTTATTTCTGGAGGGTTTAAATGAAAATGCAACGTTTCTTTGAGCCATAATTATGCATATTCACGCCATCTTGGTAATACATGGCTAGCCCACCCTAACAAGCAGATCCAGAAGGGGACAGTTATTATTAGAGATAAATTTAAGCCATATTAAGAGCTATTACAGGGAGTTCTTAATGAAAATGCTTCGTATCTTTGACAGGGTTTTAGACTTCAGTCCCTCCCCGCCAAAAAAATTCTTTAAACGCCCCTCACCATAACTTTAAGCTATGGAACGCGTTAGTCTAAGGTAATTCACGTCACCGTAGCAAACTACAGATGGCACACACAACCTTCTGGCAACCATTATCACAAATATGGAATTTTTCGGACGTTTTCCTCCAAAAATAACGGTTTACACATGAATGAATCATTTGAACCTAAATGAAAAATCCCTAATAACGTTTATTCTGATGATTCCTGGCAAATTGAGCCGAGCATGGCACAATCTCCCAACCCCACGATACCTTCTCAGGCACATTATCACTTCTAAGGCTTTTTCAACTTTTTCACCCACAAAATAACATTACAAAATAAATATGACAGTTGTAAATTATTTGAACACGGGAAACTTAACATTCCATTGTTAGACTGGGATGTTCCATGGCGATTCACCCCACTGTGGCAATATGGGGCTGGCCCATGGCATTCCTGTGATACATATTATCACTCCTATGATATTCTCAACTTTTCGTTGATTCCAGGATTTTGAATACGGCTACCCAATGGTAATGTATGGGTGGTCGTCGACAATAGTTAGTTTATTGTATGTTTTCAAGCAGTATCATTTGTACATTGCAAGGATAAACACTCAAATCTTGTTTTAAAAGGTGAAGGTGTTTCAAATGTTTCTAGAATGGTTCAATGTTTCAAAAAAGCGTGACTTCATGATAAAGCTATCGCAGCATTGAATACTGACAAAGAGAAATATTTGAATTATGAAACAAGCATTAATGGGGATATTACTGAATATGTATGCGTGTGTTGCCATGACAGTAAGATGTAAAATGCCATTAAAATACCAAAAATCTCGACATTACTAGCAGTGGTGCATATGCAACTGCGAGATCTCCAGACTTGATAACACGCAAAGAGGATGTGAACCTAAGACTTTTAATTGATGTTTATTTGATGACAAAGGCCAGCTTCTTGCTACTGTTGCTGGTAACATGTTCCACATTCATAGATCCTATGACCATCTTCCTAGCATTAGCATTCGAAAGAACCCAATATAAAGACAGAACTACACCACCAACAAAATCCCATATCTTACCCATGTTGCAAAATTGTAATCTATGTACAAATAGTGTCGTAATTGACAATGAAACCATAAGTGAAATAAAAGGGCTTTGACAGACAATATCACCAAGGAATATAATGATGAATTGATGAAAACCAAAGCACCAGCAAGCGTTACTGCCATCATCATGGGCTTACCAACACGTACAATCCATGAGCCTGAAATTATCAACGATGAAAAAATGATGAGGTTATTAAAAATTGCGTTTGACCCCAAAACAGAAATATGTGACATCTCAAGAGAAAAGATGATGAAGTATTTTATGGGAAGGATTTAAAGCATTTATTGTTATGATGATATTCCAAATACAAGTATTTCAATAAAAATATTTTAGATGGTTACTTGGTCGTGTTTCCATCATTTTTAGGGTACGCTAACAACTCCAACGTTCAGAATGTTTGTTCAAAAAACAGAGATGCAAGAAGAGGAATTTTCAGAGACAAATGTACTTCTACTCGGCTCATAGGGGGATCTACTAGAGTCTGAGATAGATTAGCAAGTTTTTTTTTTACAAAAGTCAGAGAGAGATGAGTTACATTTTTACCCAAAATCCAAACCTTTTTTTTAGACTCTAGAAGATTCCACTATGAGTCTGTTAAGAGCACATTTGTCTCTGAAAATTACTTTTCTTGCAGTTATGACTTCAAACACCCTAAGCGTTGGAGTTTTTAGCGTACCCTAAAAATAATAGAAACGTGACAAAGTAATACAATAAAATATTTTTATTGAAATAATTGTATCTGGAATACCATCATAAAAATAAATGCCTTGAATCTATGCCGTAAAATACTTCATCATGTCTTCTCTTGAGAGGTCACATATTTCCTTTTTGGGACCATAAACAACTTTTAACAGTCTCGTCATATGTTCCATCGTTGATAATATCGGGTTCATGGATTGTACCTGTTGCTAAACCTGTGATAGTTGTAGTAACGCTTGCACACAGACGTCTGCTTACGTTTGTCACATTTTCAACACGCAATCATTTACGCAATTTAAGCATCTTTTAGCCTATGTACAAAGGTAAACTCCTTCAAGATTGTCTCTAATATAAGTGTAAAATTCTGTGTAGTTCAGAGGAAAAGAAAGACTCTTGATCGCATGTGAAGGTACACCATGTTCTAGCCATAATGATACTCTTGCTTTTATTTCATCTCTGATAGCACATTCAATAGAGTAAAAGACTCTATTACGAAGAAAAATCCCCAATATTATCTGATAGTACCCTCTAATGCATTGCTTTACAAGCAGGTGTACATCAAATGTAACCAGTTTCTGGCTCCTCTACATGTCAATTATTGCAGATATACGGAAAATGTAATCCATAACATTATCGAAACGTTTCCGTTAGAAAATATTCCCCGAATAATAATAATAGAAAGGGTTTCTTGGCTCAGAAGTCTAGCACTTCATTCCTTGAAATCTCTTTAGAATCCCGATGCAGACAAAAAATCTCTGGAATATAAAGGTTCCTGAGAAAAAAACCCAGAAAAACGTAGTGAAATAAAATGAAATCCTGAGAAAGAATATCCTAAAAGTATCATATAACATGCCACGTACGAATCGTTATTACGTAGCAGCCCACGTGTGTATGACCATTACGTAACACTAACGTGTATGCCGCTATTATGTAACATCCCACGTGTGCAATGCTATTAAGTAACAACCATGTGGGTTCCCTCTTTAGTTACAGATGGGGTTTCCCACGGGTCCTAAGCTCTAACAGCTCATGCGATATTGCCTCATTCCCAATAGATCTACCAAGACATGCAAAATTGCGTCACCCTCAACATAAGTAAACATTCCCATTTTACACAACAACCAAAGAAATCTTGAAAAACACCTTGAAGAAAAATGTCTTAAAACACGTCTTGAAATGTATTAAAATGTCTTGAAAAACGTCTTGATGAAAAATGTCTTAGAAAACTTCTTGGAATGTCTTGAGACGTCTTAAAAAGACTTGAAGTCTTAAAAAACTTCCCTTCTTGACTAGTGGACTCTAACATGTTCAATTACGTAACAAACAAAAGTTTGCAAACTCTATTAAGTAAACAAACACTATTACATAACAACCACAGAAAAAACACTCTATCATGCAACAAAAGACCTGCGTCTTTTAGAAAACATTCCCTATTATGTAACATGCAGGTGTATTATTGTATTGAGGGGTTACTAGCTCTATTTGTATACCTAAG
This sequence comes from Artemia franciscana, assembly GCF_032884065.1. NCBI lineage: Eukaryota > Metazoa > Arthropoda > Branchiopoda > Anostraca > Artemiidae > Artemia > Artemia franciscana. Next base: position 6,156,957 of record NC_088876.1, read on the forward strand.
TAATTATGCCCCCACTACTGGTTAGCTAGATTAGTGTCTAGCTGAATTAATTTATATTTATGTATGTAATTACTCAATAGTGTGCCTAAATATACATTTCTTAATGGTCCTTGTCATTAAAATTTGTCTATTGACGTTAGGATGTATTTATAGTATCCAGATAATTGCCCACCTCGGAGCCCAAAAAGATCACTTTTGAACTCGACTTTCAAGGATTTTTCAGTTGTTTGTACATTTACAGTTTCTGGCTAATATTCCCCACCCATCGTTGATTCCCTCGGAAGATCCTCCCGGCGTATAAAACTTTACTAGTTTGATAAAATTACCAGTTCAATCAAGATTCCGTCTCATTACTTTTTTTCCTTCTATCAAGGTGTAATGTATTCGCATAGACAATCCTGCCCATTTGAAAATTCAACTTTTCAAATTTGACAAGAGACATAAATCAGATTCTTGATTGATCTTGATAACAAAGTCTCCTGACGAGATCACTATTAAAGTTTCGTCCTCGGTCCAATTTACCGACAAGAGATAGATTGAAAATCGAGCAATAAGTTTTAGGTACCATATCCCGTTAAAGAACAACGAAAACGGGAAAAAGCAAAGATACATACAAGGGGGTAGAGCATTTATTGGATATTCAAATGGGCATCCCATGACACGCAGCATTACTTCTCTGTTTCAGTTATTGCCCTCCTAATAGGATTATTTGAATAAATAAAAAAAAACCTCCTACGGACACGCTAAGCAAAATGTAAGGAAAAACCTAAAATAGTGTAATATTTGTCAAAAATGATGCTTACCTAAATAAAAATCTCATTCTGAAATCTTTACCAAAATCCCTAACATTTTGTACGTTGGTTTCCAGCCCATCGCTTTAGCGTTACTAACACAAGAGTGATTAATGTTTATCCAAAACACTAAATGACGTCCTACTAGCCTCACCCCTCTATTGTAATCATCGCACTTTTTTTGAAGTAATTCGAATACATTTGACTCCATTCGCCTGAAAAACTCCACTTTCTAAACCTTTATTTTGCTCCCTCTTTTTTGTGCTTTTTATCAACACAAAATTTTGATGAAATCCACCCGAAAATTAATATTGCTTTAAAAAAAACACAAATAACATTTCTTATCTATTGAAATTACTGCCCTTCTATTGTGAACATTGAATAAATGAGAGAGCCCAGACAGTGAAGGGGAAAGCTCCTCTCCCCCCAGCGCATTCACAAAAGGCAAGACACCTAAAAAAAGTCTAACATACTATAATACTAAGACAAATACGCCATCTTCACGAGAATGCTTGTTTTTTTCCAAACCTTCGTCCCAAGTTCTGGAATCTTCTTTTTTTGTACCCTTGTTATCAAAATAATGATTTACACAATCAACGCGAGGGCAAACAGATAAGCAGCCATAGGTAAATATAAAAACTTTAATTTTCGTAATTCAAACACTACATTTTAACAAACAGAGCATTTCAAACACTAAAAAACACTAAAGAGACACTTAAATTTTTTTTAATTGTTTTTTCTAAGGTCTCTCTTTTATAGAGCTTAATGGACCTTTATTGAATTATTTCCTTAATTAAAAGAAGATTTCGACCAAAATATTTGTATTTATTATATTTTGTTTTACATTATGTATTTTATTCTATATTATTTTACATAGACAATATTATATTTTATTACCCTTCTTTTTCTTAGCGTTTTCCTTGTTTCGACAATACAATGTCTCATACCAAGCCAGTATGAACTCAAATTATTTTCGACTAAAAAAGAAACTAAGGGAAAAACAACACAAAAATGCAATCGCCCTAACTCCTTTTTAAAGAATAGCTTGTCTGTTTCCTAAAACAGGCACATTTTGTTGGGAAACGAAGTGAAACAGAATTTTGTCCCGTTTTAACCGTATTTTAGTTTTAGAACACGTGCCAATGTTTTAAATTGAGAAGCAAGCACAACTACAAACTACGATCATGTTCATGTTTTTGGAAGAAATAGTTTAAAGTTATTCCATTTGAAATTATCCTATCCCACAATAAACGAATCAAAATTTCATCTTCTTCGTTTTAAGATTAATTTTGCCACATTGATCATCGTTTGATTATTTAGAAAAGCTAAGACATAATCTCCAGGCACTTCCAGATAAAATACTTATCATCATTATCACAAAATAACTTAAACTCATATCCTCCAACTTCAGAGAGTCTAATCAACACTAAGGCATGTTACGTAGTAAAAAGAAGTGATTTGTGATATTTTATAAAATTAATCCTATTGCCATTTCAAGCTATTTTTTATCCTGCTTCCCTCCCAGAAAAGATGTATTGGAGCCTAAGTTGGTCGTAATTGGCTTGACTAGCAATGATTTTCCCTTTATTTAGGAAACAAAAGACCTAATATTAATTACTTACCTGAATATTAAAGGATCCGAAGAAGGAATAGGAGAGACATTTGCAACTTCATACACTCTTCGACAAATGGCGTGGCCATCGACTACAGAAGGTGGAAGAGTAGCCACAGCAGTCGACTCCTGCATACCACGCAGTTTACCTGAACAAACAAGCAAAAAATTTAATTAATGATACACAAACGAACATGTCTTTAACAAGCAAATGAACATCCTTTTTTCCTTCTGCCACCGCTTGCCACGGCAACATCTTGCAGTGATTGTCCAAAGCCGGTCCAAAAAGGCAAGAACACTGAAGAAACATCTCTGTATAATCCTACGAATCAATCCGTGAGGGTACATCCTATGAACACATTTGACAATTCTTTAAAGTCACTGTCCAACCGATGTATACAGCCCAATGATTAAACCATTGTCATTTTGGAGACGCGATGTGATCCGCAAAGTACATAAAAAAGAAGCCCAAGAACTTTTAATTTTCGTTCCAATGAGCCTTTTCTGGATCTTCTAGGACCATTGGTTCGATACAAACATCCTTGGGAGAAAAACAGAATAAACGCTCATCCGTGATCTTTCTTTTGGTAAAAAGTAAAAAATTCCACATTTTTACAGATGGGATCTTGAAACCTATACAGTATGGTTCTCTGATACATCGATTCTGATGGTGCGATTTTCATTAAGATTCTTTGACTTGTTGGGTGTCTTTTCCCTCTTTATCAAAAATCACACAAATTTGCCCCCTCTCCCGCTGGAAACGCTATTAGTAAAAACAAATGTTAGGTTACACTAAACAGCCTGGCTAACTTACAAGAATAGAAACTGGCGCTAGCGTGAACAGAAATATCTGTCAACGTCATCTTGTATGTTGCGACACTTGTTACGGCATTTTTTCAAGCTCCGTAACCATTTTTCTCTCAGGAACAAAGATCATATACTTACTACTACCCTAATTTTACCAATTAAATAAATTAGCCTTATGATGGTAAAATTCTAAAGAAGCTACTTTTAGTTATCTCCGAAAGGGGTTAGGAAAATGAAACTTTCAGTAATAAACCCAGAGCCTAAACCCAGAGCCGGGAATGTATTGACAAGCTACTATGTCAACCCTCTTCTGATTTAAGTTGACAAGACAACATAGTTTAATTTTCAGTTTCTTTTTCTGTGTATTCAGTTTTGAAAATACAATTTGTATTACTTGAGTAGAGTCTGAAAATGTCTTTGCAGTTCTTGTAAACTTCATAAATTGGCATTGAGAAAAATTGTGAATCTGATAATACTTTTCTTGTACTTTATTTAAGCAGAAGATCTATTATTTAAGATTTCCCTTATATAAGACAAAGAACTTTAAAGGTCAATACCATCTAAAGTGATTAGTTTAAATTCTTTTTCTGGAATGCACTGATCAAGATCAATCCCTGTATTTTTCATTTTCTTAACCTAGCCCCTTTCCAAGATGGTCAATCTCCTAGAATTTTCCCTTGTATGTTTCATAATAATTTTCGTTTCAGAAATGTCATGCTTAGAAAAATGTTAAATCGCATACATCAACAAACATCTTCTGTTATTAGACAATTTTAGAACTAATTATTCAAATATTGCCTTATAACACCCATACAATCAAACAGTTCGTTGTAAAGAACTGTAAGTAAGGAGCGATCCGGCCCAATAGTAACCGAAACTATGAATAACAGGATTTGAATACCAATAGATATATCAAAAGAATTGGCTTATTATGCTGATTTTAAATACATAAGTTTCATTAAGTTTAGTCTTACCTCTAAATGACTACGAGTCTGAGTAAATTTGCCTGATTTTTGAAAAAAGGGGGAAACACCCCCTAAAAGTAATGAAATCTTAATGAAAATCACACCATCAGATACAACGTATCAGAAAGAAGGATCACGGATACGTGTTTATTTGTTTGTTTGTTGTTTTTTTTTTCCCAGGTGTGTTCGTATCGACCAAATGGGTCTTAGAATATCGTGAGAGGGTTCATTTAAACGGAAATTAAAAGTTCAAGGGCTCTTTTTAAGTGACCAAAAAGATTGGATGACAGCCTGGCCCCCGCCCTGCCCCTTTTTTCCCAGAGTTATCCGATCAAAATATTAAGATAGCCATTTTGATCATCATAGTAGAAAGGTCCAATAACTATGAATGGATATAAAATGACCCCCCCCCCCTAAGCCCCAGGTGAAAGATCTTTAAGTCATAAAATTCACCGTTTTTTACGCATAGATAGGATTTATTCTTTATGAAATACGCATACAATATTATATTTTACTATTCCCCCAAATGCTCTTTGGCCTGTCAAGAAGGGGGAAGACAAAAGAGTCACGTACTCAGAGAAGAAAACAACACAAAAAAAAAGAAGATAAAATAATCACTTACTCACAGAGAGAAGAGCAAAAAGCAGAAGAAAAGAAAATATAAATAAAACAAAACTAAATAGATTGAACGGATTAAATTAAGTAAATTAGTAGATTAAATAGACTCCAATGAAATAAGATGTATTTTATATGTCTGTTTATATGTATTTTATGAAAGTTCTTAAGCCGAACTGGCCAGACATGACAATAAACAATCAAGAGAGATAAAACTCTAAAAAAGAAAACTTCAAACGAGACGACGGCAAGTAGAATTAAAAGACTAAAACAACGCGGATATTTCGCCTGTATAAAACAAGGCGTCGTCAGCACAAGATAGAAAATTAAAAGAAAACTAATCTAAAAACAAATAAAAACCACCACCAAATATAATAAATACAATTGTCGCTACTTATCCACGTAGGGAAAAGCAGCTATGCGAGTTACTTCAATGAGAATCAAAGAGCAATTGCTCTTTGATTCTATCAAAGAGCAATCAAAGTTGCTCTTTGATTCTTTTTTGATTAGAAAGTGTAGTTGAGTGACTTGGTTTTTCATGTATTTTATATATATATATATATATATATATATATATATATATATATATATATATATATATATATAAAATAGATAGAAAAAATAATTAAAATAATTCGAATTAAAAAAAAATCGTGCAACTTGTTCCACACAATATGACTCGCAATAAAAGTATTAAAATCTGACCTTACTCAAGGAGCAAAAGGTGCTTGAATATGATTTTTGGTACTGCGAAGGTTATAATTATTCTGTTCATAGGTGAAAGATGGCGGAATACTTAGGGGATAGGGGAGGTCACCATGAAACTGAGAAAAAGTAAAACATGCACGCGAAAGACTATTCAGTGACTCGAGATCAAGTAATAGGATAACTCCTGAACGATTAGTTCCCTTAATGAGGTTTCTAGCTTCATTGTAAACCTTAGATATCGGTTTTAACAATGAAGGAAAGGTTGACATCCATACTATCGGACAGTAAGAAACGCAAGATTGGTTCAAGCAGTGAAAAAGGATTTCCAAAATTGATCCAGGGAAAATATGTTTAAGTTTCCTTAAAATACCGAGACTCCTGCATATCTTCATTTTAATCAAATCAATGTGGCGTTTGTAAGACAAGTTTTCATCAACAAGAATGTCCAAAAAATGAATATATCGATTTTTAGATCTACGAATTATCACATTTCGCTGACGAATTTCTGATAACTGGGGATAATTCTGGGAAATATAGGAAAATATCAGAAAATTGAACAAAAATTTAGGGTAAGATAATAAGCATCAACCCAAAAAAAATATTCTCTCAAAATTTGATCGAAGCTCTGATTCGCAGTTTCCCGTAGTGCCAAGTATGCTATCATCAGCAAAAGAAACAAGGACACCAGAAGATGACGAACTATAGTTGACCCTATGGGTGAAGGGATCGAATGCCTTACAAAAATCCAGGAACATAGCAGTCGGAATTAATCCCGAATCTAAGGCAGAATGTATAAAATTCAAAAGGGTCATAAAGGCATGTTCAGTGGAGTGCTTCATTTGGAAACCAAATTGAAAATCATGAAGAAATTTTTAGATTTTGGAAAAGTAAGGAGACGAGAACGTATAGCCTTTTCGAAAATTTTAATTAATACTTATAGAATTGGTCGATAATTTGCTCGATCATTTCTTTGTCCACCTTTATACAGAACAATAATTCAAGCACGCTTGAGAGCATCCAGAACAACACCCCATTTAAATGAAAGATTAACAAGTTTTGTTAGAGGCACAACAATTGAAGCAAGAATAGATTTAACTATCTTAGTAGGAATAAAATCTGGTCCAGATGTACAAAAAAAATTAATTAAAAGAGGTGAAAAAGCCAAAATGTCTGAATCATGCAGGTTTTCCCCAGATTTTAGCGTCACACTTATAGGCAAACTCAAACCCAGGGGGTGGGGTTTATAAGGTTTGCCTCCCCCTCTCAATTTTTTTATCCGACTC